>NC_056744.1:1227883975-1228066475 GCF_019279795.1 Protopterus annectens
TGGAAATTAAGGTCTAAACCAACCATATTTGAAGTAGTGAATATAGTAACAGAGAGAAAACAAAAATGGAAGTGGGATTTTTAGAAAGAGGTAGGAGTACATTACATAGAAAAATGGGAATTGTGGGAACAATACATGCAAAATAATGTTCTAGATGAGGAAAGACTTTTCAGGGAAGGCGGAAATTCAGTAAGCTATGTAATGCTGGATTAAAAATGATTGTACAGAAGACTTTAAGTGATATATAATGTTTTAACTAAGAATGTGTCAATATGGTTTGTTTTCATTTATATAAATCCATGACTGACTATGTCATAAGTGATAATTCAATAATGATCATTAAAAAGTAACATATGTCAAAACTGTTACACAGATGCAGCTGGTGAAGTGCCCTAATTCTCTAGAAACACTTTTATTGACTTATTCAGATTTGTATTAACTATAGCCTTTTAATACTGCATTAAATCATTTTCCAGATAAAGAAGACAAACTGCAGGTTTTTTATGTACTCAAAGTTAAAAATGTTAGCAAATGTTCACTATCTCCACACTGTCCTGATTAAGTGCTGTCTGGTAAATGTCTAGCAACTTACTTTTCTTCTGTCACTTCTGTGACTGAACATTGACATTTCATACATCTAGCAAACCAGTTACAAGTTATTTCTAGTATTCTACACTATCTGCATTTTCATTAGACTACTTTCTATAATTTCATGGATGGCAGTAATACTTCCCAGGCGAACACTGGCAGTACTTACTGGTCTGTTTCAGAAGTCCAAGGTTCCTTCAAAAACTCACTGCAGAAGTCAGTTCTGCTACAGCTGCACATGTGCTTTAAAGTATTTTACTGACTTCAACAGCACATACTACGAGGTAAGTAGTTAAATGGGAGAAACCACACAAAAAGTGTAGCAAATCATATGCTATGTACACAGCGAAAAAGTCCCTTCAGAAATAATACAGAAAATGAGTTGGTGAAAAAGATGGTGGAAGCTTCCCCATTTCTAGCAAGAAAATGGAAATAAAGAAACTGAAAGGTAGTAAAGGGCTTCTAGGTAACAAAATACATTTAGGTGATATTACAATCAAAAAATAACTTTGGAATGAGGTTAAATACACTGAATGGTGGAGTTAGCCTTTTCAATCAAGCTACATCTTCCAATTTTATTGCAGAGAAAATAAAATGAAGGATGCCTTCACGCAGCTGCAATGAAAGGCTCCTGATGTCAACATCTCTAATATAAAACAGCAGGCCCAGGCATATTTCATCTAATTATTTTGCCTGTAAATATGCAATAAATTTACAAAATATACCAATAACCTAATAATCATAAAAAGCAAAGTAATATAGTTGAAAATATCATGAAGGTAGGAGGGATGAAATTTCTGCACCTGCTGCAAAAGGTTATCTTGAAGAGCTACTGTTATGCTAAGTACTCATCTAATTGTATTATATTACTCCAAGGGCCTCTTCAGTAAATGATATTGAAAGGACCAAGTTCTAAGCAGTAACAAGGTACTTAAAGACAAAGGAAAATCCCAGTTTCTGAGGTATTCATCAAAACAGTAGATTTTTAAGGACTGGTCATGGTCAACAGTAACTCATAAGTCAAACAAAATAACTGCAGAATCAACACTTGAGAAATACTAAAGAAACTAACCAGATATAAAAATAAGAGTCAACAATGTTGGGCAAGAAAGCTTTTATAGATATTGCAAAAGAAGACAGGAGCACAGGAGAGATAAACATTTCAATGCTCCCCTTTACTTTTTGTATAATTAATAAAAGCAATAGGATTGTTCACACATTACTGTTTGCCCGTGTTTTTATTTTTAGTAACTTGTAAACCTAGATTTACACTCCAGATGAGCTGTGTTGGACTTGGTACTTCTTCTACAGATGTTTTATTCACTAGGTAAGCTAACACACTGGCCGAGCAACAAGTAAAGGATCAGATGCAGGTGGTGCAAGTCCCCCTAGAAGTTCAGCATAGCATGTATCTTCTTTAGTTCTCAGGATGAAACTGTCACAGGAAGATGTGTGTACCTGCAGCAGACAAATACACAGTATGTGAAATAACAGTGTAACAAAAATATGTGAAACAGCAAATAAAGCTAAATAAATTAGCACCTAGCTGTTGTTCCTAAAAGCTAAAAAGCTAAGAACAAACAGTCATAAAGTAACAGAAGGTTGGGGGGGTTTGAGAAAAGTATGGTTGTGTACACTTACCATAAACGTAGATGTTCGAGTGTATTCACTGTTGCAGTCCTCACATATATGTTATCCAGTTCCCGGTAGCCCTCAGTTGGCCCGAATACCAGAACGTCAGGTATAAAGGGAGGCAGCCGACGCCATTTCCTCAGTTTTTCTTGCCTTAACTGTCAGGTGCCCCCAAAAAAAGGCTAACCCAGGAAGGTAGCACCCTGGACACATGTCATACAAAAAATAAAAAATATATAGTCTGTACCTTAGGAAAAAAGGGGGAATGGAGGGTGGGAAAAGTACAGTTTTGTACCTACCATAAATGTAGATGTTCGAGTGCTAATACAGCTGCAGTCATTACAGATGGGTTCTCCTGCCGTCAGGCGGGTCCTCGGTTGGCCGAATTCCAAAGTCTAGGTCCGGCGTCGGTTGTTGTCGCTTTCTTTCCTGACGTCAGTGCGACAGGGGTATATAAGACACAGCCGACGCCATTTTCTTCAGTCTTTCTTGCCCCAGATGTCAGGTGCCCCCAGAAGGAAGGCTATATATACATATATATATATATATATATATATATATATATATATTATATAATCATGCAATGCAATATAATCAAAAATCAGTAGTTTCAAGCAAATACACCATAGAAGGATAACCCAATCTGGTTGTAAGATGAGGAGTTAGCCACTAGGTCTGTACCCAGAGGGGAAAGAGGGAGGGAAACCTGGACTGCAGCTGTATTAGCACTCGAACATCTACATTTATGGTAGGTACAAAACTGTACTATGTTCATCGTGCATACAGCTGCAGTCATTACAGATGGGTAGAATCCCAAAGCTACGCACAGGGTGGTAGGCACTAAGTGGAACTGGGAGGAGCCAGAATGCCCTGCAACACAGCAGTGGCAAAGCCTGCTCTAGTTTTGGAGTATAAAGGTAGGTGGTAGTGTTTAGTGAAGGTATGCACAGAACTCCAAGTGGCTGCCTCCAAAATGTCTTTGGTAGGGACTCATCTGAGGAAGGCTGCAGAAGTAGCTGTGGCCCTTGTGGAGTGGGATCTGATGCCTGTAGGTACAGATTTGCCATGAAAGGAGTAACAAAACCGTATGCAGTGGCCTATCCATTTTGAAATTGTCTGTTTGGAAATTGGCTTCCCTTGAGCTCCTACAGCATAGGACACAAAGAGTTGTTCTGATTTCCTGAAAGGCTTTGTTCTGTCCAAATAGTAACGTAGCTGTCTATGGATGTCTAAGGAATGTAGCAGCCTTTCCCCTTTGCTTTGAGGATTGGGGTAAAAGGTAGGTAAGTGTATGGCCTGATTTAAAGCTACCCTGGATACTACCTTAGGCATAAATGATGGGTTGGTTTGTAGGGAAACCCTGTCCTGATGGAAGATGAGAAAGGGCTGCACAGCCATGAGGGCTTGTAGTTCCGAGACCCTACGAGCTGAGGTAATAGCCAGAAGGAAAGCTGTTTTCCAGGACAAATATTGCAAATCTGTTGAGGCAGCTGGTTCAAAGGGAGGCAATATTAATTTTTCTAGAATGTAGTTAAGATCCCAGGCTGGTATTGGTTGTTTCCTTGGAGGTCTTATATTCTTGGCCCCTCTGAGGAATTGCCTTAAGAGTGGGTGAGAGAATAAGGGTGGATCAGTGTTATATTCTGCAGAAATGGCTGAGGCATGGATTTTGATGGAGGAAAATTAAAGTCCACTGTTCAACAGCTCAGCTAGATACTGTAATATCTGAGGCAAATTCAGTTTTCTAGGATCCTGGCCCTTTTTCTCATTCCAAGCGCAAAACCGTTTCCATTTTGCGGCGTAAGCTTTTCTAGTAGATGGCCTTCTGGCCTCCAAAATGACATCCTGCACCTCCCTGGAGAGTAGGGACTGTTGTGGTGTTAAGGAATTTTCCATGCAGCCAGATTGAGTGTTTTCAGCTGACTGTGAAGAGTTTTGTAGCTGTGTTGAGTCAGGAGAAGAGGCATTAGAGGTAGGGTCCAGGGAGGAGAATGTGTTAGGCTCCTCAGGAGTGGGTACCAGTGTTGTCTTGGCCAGTCTGGAGCAATCAGTATCATCTTTGGTCTGTCTGCTCTTGCTTTCAAGAGCACCTTGGGCAGTAGAGGCAAAGGTGGGAAGGCGTAAACTGTCCTTGCTGCCCAACTGAAAGAAAGGGCGTTCACTCTCCAGGCCTTTGGATGAAATGTCCTTGAGCAGAATTTTGTCAATTGACGATTCTTGTGGGAGGCAAAGAGATCTATGTCTGGCCTTCCCCACGCTTGGATTATCTTTGTAAACACTTGAGGATGCAACTTCCATTCGTGCGGGTCTGTCATATTTCTGCTTAGATTGTCTGCCAGCGTGTTTTCCAAACCTGGCAGGTACTGTGCTTGAAGCTCGATTTGCCATTCCAGAGCCATGTTCCAAAGTGACATGGCCAGCCTGCACAGGGGGTATGAATGTGTTCCTCCTTGTTTGTTTATGTACCACATTACTGTGGTGTTGTCTGTTCTTATCAATAATTGCCCTGGATGCAGGAGGTCCTTGAAAGCTGTAATTGCATTTATCACTGCTAGCATTTCCTTTTGATTGATGTGAAGGTGCTTTTCCTTTTGGGACCATTTGCCCTGAATGCACCTGTCTGCCATGTGTGCCCCCCAGGCGTAGTCTGAGGCGTCTGTTGTGATGACTTGATTTGCTTGAGGCTTGCAGAATGGTAGACCTGTGTTTGTTTGGCATGCTTGGGCCCACCATAGAAATTCCTTTTGCAAACATGGAATTAGTGGTAATATTGTTTCCAAACTGTGGCTGTGTTGAGACCATAGGTTTTTTAGGTACCCTTGAAGTTTCCTCATATGCAACTTTGCACATGGGATTAGAAGAATGCAAGATGCCACGAAGCCCAGAGCCTGCAGGATTTTCCTTGCAGTTAGCCTGGTACAGTTTGCTAGCATCTTGAAGTACTGAGTTAGTTGCCCCTGTTTTTCTGGCGTAAGATAGGCCATCTGGGTGTTTGTGTCCAAGTTGGCACCCAGGAAAATTATTTTCTGAGATGGTGTTAGCCTGGATTTCTCTTTGTTGACTGTGTATCCCAGAGAATTCAATAACCGTGTTACATAAGCCAGATGTTCCAGAAGTATGTGTTTGCTGTCCGCTTGGATCAGGCAATCGTCCAAATAAGGGTAAATTTGTATCCCTTGAAGTCTGCAGTAGGCAATTACTGATGCCAGGCATTTCGTGAATACTCTGGGCAGTAGATAAGCCAAAGGGCAATGCAGAGAATTGATAGTGGATTGAACCTGCAAGAAATCTGAGGTATCTTCTGCAACTTTGTCTGATTGGGACATGCAGGTATGCCTCCTTGAGGTCCAATGTTACCAGCCAAGACTCCTTGCCCAGCATGGGAAGAAGCTGCTGTAAGGTGAGCATCTTGAATTTTAGTGCAGTAGAAATGTGTTTAGGATGGATAAGTCCAAAATGGGTCTCCAATCGATTCCCTTCCTTGGTACCAGGAATAGTCTGGAATAAAAACCTTGACCTTGTTCGTGAGTAGGTACCTCTTGAATAGCTTTCATGTCCATGAGCTTTGAAATTTGTATTTGAGCCTCTGCCCTTTGATTGTGTGGCAGGTTCGGCATGCCTCTCATTTTTGGAAGAGTGTGAAAATGAAATCTGTAGCCTCTGTTTATAATGTCCAGGATCCATTTGTCTTTTGTGACAATATGCCATTTTTTTGAAAATAATGCCAGCTTTCCTCCCAAGGGTGCTGCCACCTGAGCCTTGCTTGGCATGCAAAGGGGAAAGTCATTGGGTTTGTTTCCTGTATTGTTGTGCACTGTCTTCGCCACCTCTTGGTGCTGGAGATTGCCATTGTCTGCCTCTGTATGATCCTTGAGATTGTCCTCTGCCCCTTGTGCGTCTGTATCTACCTCTTTGGAGCTTGTCCGTGGCTGGAAAGGACCAGTTTTTTGTAGGCCAATTTCTGCTAAAATGTGGTGGTTGTACCTGTAGAAAAGCTTTGACAGTTTGCATAGATTTAGCTTTTTCTTCCATTTTCCGTAGTATCTCCTCAGCATTAGTACCAAATAATACATCCTTTTGTAAAGGAGCATCTAGTAGTTTAGCTTTAACATGATCAGGCAAGGTTTGTTCCCTAAGCCAGGCATGTCTACGAATGACTGATCCTGTAACAGCAGCTCTACTTGAGGCCTCTAGGGCATCATAGCCACATTGTAAGGTGTGTTTACCCACTTGTTCTGCACTATGAATCATATCCTGTAACTCCTTCAAATCTGGTTGTTCAGGTTGTGACATTTTATTCTTTAATTGTGATAACAGAAACTGCTGATATTTAAGCATATGGAACTGACAATTTAAGGCCCTCATGGCTAGGGTGGCCGAGGTATATACCTTTTTCCCCACCTTTCTAAGGATCTAGACTCTCTCGGAAGGTAATGGATTCTTAGCAGTAGAGGCCTTCATTCCCTTGGGGCCTTGAGAAATGGTTTCAGGGTCAGCATTATGGCTTTTGTAAAGTAATTGGTGTGAGTTAGGAACTCTGTAGTACCTATCAGGCTTGACTGGGGCAGGAGGCAGGGAATCCAGATTAAGGCAAGCCTCCGAGTAAACATCATCAAGTATGTCCAAGACAGGAGGTATCGCCAGAGGTCTGTGCTGAGGTAGCAAAAGAAATTCCCTAAGCCTTTTCCTGGAATCTGAAAAATCTTGGCCTTCCCAATGGAAGTGTTCCCTCAAGGTATGCAAGGTTTTCCCGAAAGAAAAGTCCTCTGGGGGGGATACAGAAGGGATGGACTGCTCTGCATCAGAATCTTCAAAAGAGGAGTACGAATGTTCCTCTTCATCAGAATGTTCTGAAATAATGGAGCCCTGGTCAGAAGAGGGAGAATCTTCCTCCACTCTGGGTCTCTTGTCCGGAGGGGGTTGGGAACCCCTGATAAGAGTAATTAAATCCTCAGCCATTTTGAGCATCTGCTTTTTAGGCATGGGGCCTGGAGATGGGCCCTGTGCAACAGGCCTCCTGGAATGCATGGCTGATTTAGACTTAGTAAAGGCCTTTATGGAAAAGGAAGAAGAAGGTCTGAATACACCATGGGTGGAAGTGGACCTGTCCACATTAAGAGGCTCAACACTCACAGTGGCTTCGGTAGCTGTAGTCAGGGTATGGGCCGAGGAACCTGCGGTCTCGGTTACAGAAGACACCGCCAGAGAAGTGTCGTTAGTAGTCAGGGGCTGAGAACCGGAGCACGTGTAGCCGGTTTTGGCGTGGTGTCGGTGGAGACCGCGGACCTCGCGTGTCGGTCTTTGTCCTTGCGTTTTTTGGACAAAACAGTAGTCGGAGTCTCCGACGACATTTTATAATTAAAAGCTTTACCAAAAAAGTGCTGGGCGAACTCCGCCCGACGCTTAATAGTGCGTTTATTGAAAGTAGCACAAAAGCGACAGCCCGAGACGTCGTGGTCTGGGCCTAAACAAGGTATACAGAGGGAATGGAAATCCTTATGTGGCATTTGCTTCCCACAAGAAATACAATTGCTAACTTTGTCTGACATCGGTCTGAGGCAAGAAAAGTTTCCCCAATGAGGTACTTAGCTTTAAAGACGACTTCGGTTTCCAAATTTTCGTAATTTCAGGAGCTGGCCGACCGGCACTTGCGAACTGCTTCTGCTTCGGGCACCGCGCGGCAAAAAAGACTGAAGAAAATGGCGTCGGCTGTGTCTTATATACCCCTGTCGCACTGACGTCAGGAAAGAAAGCGACAACAACCGACGCCGGACCTAGACTTTGGAATTCGGCCGACCGAGGACCCGCCTGACGGCAGGAGAACCCATCTGTAATGACTGCAGCTGTATGCACAATGAACATCCAGGACTGCAACAGTGAATACACTCAAACATCTTCATTTATTAAGTGTACACAACTATACTATGTTCTTCGTGTTTCACTGTTGCAGTCCTCACATATGGGTTGATTCCCAAAGCCCAGGAAAAAGACAAAGGGTGGAGGAAGGATCACAGATTAAGGGTAGTTAAGAAGGCCCTGCAAAACTGCATAGGCAAAACCAGCCCTGGATTTAGAAAACAAAGGTAGATTGTAATGCTTTGTGAAAGTATGGACAGAAGACCAAGTAGATGCTTCTAGAATGTCCTTTGAAGGCACACCTCTCAGAAAGGCTGCAGAGGTAGAGGCTGCTCTAGTAGAATGGGTCCTAATACCCTGAGAGGAAACCTTCCCATGCTGCAGGTAACAAAAGTGAATACAATGAGCAATCCATTTGGAGACGTTTTGTTTTGAAATAGCTTTACCCTGAGCCCCAGGAGCAAAACTAACCAACAACTGTTCAGATTTTCGAAAGGATTTAGTCCTAAGTAAAATCTCAGCTGTCTATGCACATCAAGAAAGTGCAGAATCCTTTCCCCTTTATTTTGGGGATTGTTGAAAAATGTAGGCAGGTGAATAGACTGGTTAAGTGTTAAACTGGAAAGTTACCTTAGGCATGAAGGAGGGATTAGTTCTCAGAGAAACTCTATCTGAGTGAAAAATAATGAAAGGTTCTACTGCCATTAAGGCTTGCAGCTCAGATACCCTTCTAGCTGAAGTAATATCTAAAAGGAAAGCAGTCTTCCAGGATAGAAACTTCAAATCTGCAGAGGCAGCTGGTTCAAAGGTAGGCAGAGTAAGTTTTTCCAGGACAAAATTAAGATAACAAGCAGGAGTAGGAGCTCTTCTGGGAGGTTTAATATTAGTAGCTCCCCTCAGGAACTGTTTCATCAAGGGGTGAGAAAAAATGAGTTGCTCAAAAGAACAATGAGCCGAAATTGCTGAAGCGTGAATTTTGATTGAAGAAAATTAAAGTCCACCATTAAGCAGTCCTGCAAGGTAGTCAAGAATGAGGGAAAGAGAAGGATGAGAAGAGTCTTCTCCTTTAACCAGCATCCAAGAGCAAAATCTCTTCCATTTATCTGCATAGGATTTTCTGGTGCTAGGCTTCCTGGCCTCATGAAGAACTTCAACCACCTGTTGGGAAAGTTTTAAAGAAATAGCCAGGCAGTTAAATGCAGAGTTTGAAAATGAGGATGAAGGAACTTTCCCCCTCCCTGAACCAACAGATCTGGTACCAGGGGAAGATGCCAAGGCTGAGCCTGTGAAAGGCTGCGAAGGAGGGGATACCAGTGCTGCCTGGGCCAATCTGGAGCCATCAGAATAGCCTTTGGTTTTTCGTCCCTTATCTTTACCAGCACTCTGGAAAGAAGAGGCAAAGGAGGGAATGCATAAACTGATAGATGCGTCCATGGGAAGGACAATGAGTCCACCCTCCAAGCTTTGATGTGAAACTCCCTGGTGCAGAAGGTTGGAAGGAGATGATTGGTGTGAGAGGAGAAAAGATCCACTTGTAGGGTGCCACAATGATGAGTGATGCAATGGAAAATGTCCTTGTTCAGTTGCCACTTGTGAGGATCCAGAACATGTCTGCTCAAATGATCCGCCAAGGAGTTTAGCCTCCCTGGGAGATACTGGGCTATTAGATGTAAGCCCATGGATACTAACTATGGTCTTATGCTTTGTCTGCACAAGGGGTAAGAATGAGTCCCCCCTTGCTTGCTGATGTACCACATGACTGTGGTATTGTCTGTCCTGATCAGCAGAGTCCCAGGGTAGAGTAGGTCCTTGAAAGCCAGCAAGGTCTGCTGCACTGCCATCAATTCTTTTAAGTTTATGTGCAGATGAATATGCTGGTTGCTCCATGTCCCCTGCATGCCCCTGCCTTCCAGATGAGCCCCCCATGCAAACCTGGCTAACCTTCCCCCCAAAGGAAACCCAGGGCCAGCAGAGGTAGGCACAAGAAGGCCGGAACCATTGAGAATGTTTGCTTTGGGGAGCTGGCTTAGAACTCCGCGATTTAGCAGAAGAAGAATGCCATTGCTTAGCCCTTTGAGGGGCAGAAGGCTGCCCTCTGGAAGATCGGAAACCCCTAGGCCTAGAGCAACCCTGCTTGCCAGGATCAAGGAAAGACCAATTCTTGGAAGGATAATGCCTACTAAACCGAGGACGCTGAACCTGAAGGAAATCTTTTACAGCTTGCATAGATTTTGCCTTATCCTCCAACTTCTTCAGTACCTCCTCAGCCTTATTACCAAAAAGATTGTCCTTGTGCAAAAGAACATCCAGAAATTTAGACTTAACAGGTTCAGAAAGAGGCTGCTCCCTGAGCCAAGCATGCCTTCTAATTACAGAACCAGTGGCTGCTGCTCTGCATGAAGCCTCCAAAGTGTCAAAACCACAATTAAGTGAATGCTTATTAACTAAAGTGGCAGAATTCAGTAAGTCTTGTAAATCTTTGTTCTCCATCATGGAAGGAATATCTCCAAGTTTAGACTTAATAGCCTCCAAAGTATGCTCCTGATACTTAAGCATGTGAAAAAGACAATTCACAGATCTAATTCAAGAGTTGCAGAGGTACAGACTTTTTTACCCTACCTGTCTAAGGCCCTAGAATCCTTATCAGAAGGTACAGGGTTTTTAGCAATAGTAGCCTTAACATCCCTGGGGCCTTGAGAAATAATTTCTGGATCAGCAGTAGGGTTTTTAAAAAGGAATTGATGAGATTCAAGAACCTTATAATACCTATCTGGTTTTTAGGGGGTAGGAGGAACAGAATTAGGAGTTAAAGAATTTTCCATGAAAACATCATCCAAAACTTCCAACACTGGAGGTATAGCCAGAGGCTTATGCTGAGGCAAATCCAAAAATTCCCTGATTCTTTTCTTAGACTGTGGAAAATCCTGACATTCCCAATTAAAATGCTCCCTAAGGGTATTCAAAGTATCCCTAAAGGAAAAATCTTCTGAAAGGGAGGCAGAAGGGATAGAGTCCTCAGCATCAGATTCCTCAAAGCCAGAAAAAAGTTGAGAATGCCCTTCTTTACCAGCAGACATACTGGAAATCTCAGAATCTGAGACAGACAAAACATCAGGAGATAATTCCCTAGTCCTCTTTGAGGGAGGGATGAGAGCCCCTAATCAGGGAAAGAAAATCACCAGCCATCTTTACCAACTGGGACTGAGGCACAGGAGGGGAGGCCGATGCCTGCTTGTGAGTAGGTTTGCGGCTGGGAGGTTTACTAGCAATCCAGAGGGACTCAACTGCAGAAGTCTGAACTAAGGTAGTCGGTCTGGTTCTGGTCTCATGTCGAAAAGCAGAGGCGTCAGAAGCCGGTGCCTGCAAAGTGGCTCTGGACCCATCTGAGGCAGTGACAGGCAGAGGGTCTGAAGACAAAATAGCAGCCTGTGGCATGGAGGACTCCGTAAAGGTCTCGGCAGAGGCTTGCGGCTGAAAATCTGTGGACTGCAGGGGCTGCGAAAGCGCCTCACTGACTATCGCTGCGCTGACTACCAATTTCACTGGTGCGTCATCGGCAGATTTAACCCTAGGCCTGTCGTGGCCCTTGTGTTTGCATTTCCTAGGTATATCCGAAGTCGGGAGACCAGAAGAAGCCATACTGACGAACTTAGGCCAGACTCAGAAATGCTTATGCAAAATCTTAGCTCTACTGCGTATGGTACTCAGGTTAAAGGAAGCACAGAGATCGCAGTTAGGGATGTTGTACTCAAGGCCCAAACAAGTTATACAATAGGAATGGAAATCACAGTGTGGAATCTATTTTCCACAGGCAAGACAGTTATTAACTTTATCTAACATTCCTTAAAGCAAGAAAAGAGGACCCCCAACGGGGTACTTATCTGAAGGTGTCTTCAACTTGGTAGTCGGAAAGCAAAACGAAGGTAAACGGCCAACCGGCACTATTGCGAATTGCATCTGCTTCAGGCTCCGCTGCAAGAAAGACTGAGGAAATGGCGTTGGCTGCCTCCCTTTGCACCTGACGTTCTGACATCAGTTTTACAATCGGCAGCAGCCGACGTCATACACCAAGGACTCTGGTAATCAGGCCGACTGAGGGCTACCGGGAGCCGGATAACCCATATGTGAGGACTGCAACAGTGAAACACGAAGAACATCTTTACTGTTACAGTGACTTCTCCTCAAAGACCTACTATTAAGGTGAGTACCTCACATAAATGTCTTATCTTATTTAGAAAGGGCCAGAGTAACAGCAAGTCATAACACTCGTGCAGAATCTGAAGCAATAAGGACCTCTGGCATATGGATAGTCACAGGATCTCCTGAAGAAAAACATACTAAAAATCTGTCCTGCCTAAACTGGCCTTCAGTATGTAATGTTTAAAGTAACAAGATCAGTCCATGGAGCTTCTGCTTGCATATCCCCAGAAGAAAAATATAATTTCTAAGCCATTGCCCTACTAGAAGCTTCAACAGGCCCTTCAAGTGCTCTGTATGCCATAACTGACAGTAATATGGTAAGACAGCAACTTAAATAAGGTCTTTTAAGTGAAAGGTAAGCCATCTCTTCCCATATAAAAAGTTGATCTTGAAGGAGGAAATCAGCCTAACATATCTTAACTATCTACAAATATCCAATATATGTAAAAGGTGCTCACCAGCATTTTGGTAGCTTTGCGAGAACACAGATACTTGAATGGTATGTTTCACTGAAACAGCTGATACTATCTTTGATATGAGGGAAGGATTACTTTCTATAGAAACTCCAACTGTGTACACAGTATAAGGAAACTTACACATTAAGGCTTGTTTCTCCAAAATTGTTCTGCCCAAAGTGAATGACACAAAGAAATGGGATTTCAAGGAGTGATCTTTCAACTCTGTAGAAATTGAAGCTTTAAAGTGAGTTGCTCCAGCAAACAATTTAAGTCTTATGTGTTGATATTTGTCTTTCTGGTGGTCTTAAATGCAGTTCCATTCAAGGGGCTTTTTTCTTTTGCTGATGTATTTCCTGCAATTTGCAGATGGACTGGAACACATGCAAATACTGCTGAAATTTGAACTCCAAACATTTAATAAGCTAGATTAACTACATCAAGTTTGCTAAAATCATCTAAAAACTTGATACATACCATTTTGAAAGGTTTATCCCTTTAGACTCAGATTGTACATATTTTATATTTCTGAAGATATGACTTTCTTGGTTTAGGCCTTTTAGCTTCTTTATGAAATTTCTTTAGTCATTTTTATTTCTAGTTTACTTCAGCCCCAATGCCGGAGGATCATCAAACCTTCCCTCAGTTAGACAGTGTCCCTTCATTTCTCTGCTCTGGGTATTACACTGGAAGCCAAGGCAAGAGTCGGGTCACAAAGTGCCCACAATACTCTTCACTTGCAGAAACATGCTTTTACATACTCACTTATGCCTATGCATCATCGCCTATCCGCCGAAGGATAATGGCAGTGTGAGTTTGTGTGTGTCTATGTTCTATGTGAGTACAACAGGTCTGCCCCACCTGCTCCCCCCAAAGAGGAGCCTGCTATTCAATTTTGCTAGTCCTGTCAAGTGCCTGAGCCACTAAATGAACTTGGGTCACCAAAGCAGTAGTCAAGGCTTTATCCTTCTATGTCACCGACACTGGGTTTTGAGACTTGAATTCTGGGGGGAAGTACTTTTACAAATTTGTCTGTTTAAAGCTTTTTGTGTATGGTAATAACCAAGATGGCTAAGTAGTAAGCTATAACAACATGGAAAACAAAGGTCGTCTTGGCAAATATGACAATATTATCAGGTGTATTTTGTCCTGTTTTGGTTTTATAAGAAACCTCCTGGAACAGAGGAAAGAATGAAAAGACATACATCAGGTCATGACTACTGGGAAAGGAAAAGATGTATTGCATCCAAACTGAGCAATAATGAAAGAGCAGGCAACTAGAATGTACTTGTATGAGTGGCAAGATACTAATTCTGGTAATACTCAAAATAAACATTGTTGAAATACAACAGACTTATGCAGTCTTCTGAGTGTCAATAAGATTTGCTGGCTTACATTCCCCCTAAAACTGCTATAATGGAGCTTAAGAAAAATTCTGGGAGAAATAATCAGCTTTCAGCAAGGAATATTGCTTACAGGTGCAGACTGGAATTTGGTTTGCAACAGTGAAGATGTGTCCGGGGGGGGGGGGGGGGCCTAGAAGGGAAAATATAACAAAGGAGGGTAGATTTTTGAAGAAATTTATGAAAATGTTTGGCATGGAAGATATGAATTCAGTACTAGGAGTTTGGACTGAATTTACATATTACTCACCGACATACAAAAATTGGGTTAGGCTAGACAAATTTTATCTCTCAAAGGAACATGTGCACTTAATTGAAGGTCTTGAAATGTACCCAATAACTATTTTAGATCATGCACCAATAATAACTAAAATAAAAATGAAAGGTAATGAAATAAAAATGAGACACTAGTGTTTTACCATCTATCGGTTGAAAAGAGAGGAATTCAAAGAATGTGTTTTGGAAATAATTCAGGAGCTACTAGAGAAGATAGAATTTTCTTCTGAAAACATAGCTAGGGAGTGGGATAAAATTAAAGTGGAGTTTAAAACTAGGGTAGAAATAAAAGAAAGGGTGATATGGTTAAACAGTAACAAGAATTATTTAGAGGGATTGACAAATGTTAAAGTACTGCAAAATAAGGAGAATCTCTAAGAACAACAGCAACTGCAGAATGCTAAACAGAAAATAAGGGATTACTTCAACAATATACATGAGTTTAGAAAGATTGCTGTTAAACAACTTTTTATTGATAATAATTCTAGAGCACAAAGACTTTTAGCACAACAACTCATGCAACAGAAAGTGGAAAGGGCTGTCACCAAGCTTAGGGAACCTATAGCAAGGAAGATAACAAGAGACCCTGTAGAAGAATTAGAAATATTTCGGAAATTTTATGAAAGTTTGTATAAAGCAGAGAAATATGGAAATCAAGAAAAGGTATAAATGGAAATGTATATGGAAGAATTAAATATGCCCAGATTAGAGGTAGATGAGGCTCAATTACTAACAGGATAGGAAGGGATGAGATAAAAATGGCTATGTATAACGAAAGCCCCCAGTAACAGGTGCTATTCCTGTGGAAGTTTGGAAGTTAGGAGGGAAAAAATTATAAAGATCTGGAAGGATTTTTTAAACAGTATTTTAAGAGGAGAAGTACCAGCATCCTGGAAAAAGGAGGTGGTTACAGTAATACCTAAAGAGGGTAAAGATCCATCGGAACCAGCTTCATACAGCCCCATTTCAATACTAAACCATGATTATAAAGTGTTTATGTCTATAATGGCTAAAAGAATGGCAAAAGTGATAGCAAAATTGGTAGATATGGATCAGTGTGGTTTTGTGGAGGGGAGGCAAACATTAGACAATATTAACAGAACACTGATGATCCGGAGGGAAGCATAATGTAAAAACAAATACCACTTTTATTGGTGGGTCCTGATGCAAAGAAAGGATATGACAGAGTAGACTGGAGCTTCATGAGCAGGGCAATGGAAGTATTTGCTTTCCCTGATACAATTATAAAGTTGATTAGAAGAATATATGAGGGACCTGAGGTGCAAATTAAGGCGGCTGGGGTCCTCTCCGATAATTTCGATTTGAGTAGAGGAACCAGGCAGGGTTGTCCACTTTGCCTTTTGTTGTCTGCATTATATTTAGAACCACTGGCAAAGAAAATAAGGGGTTCTGAAATTCAAGGATACAGCTGGTATGGTAGTCAGGAAAAGCTGGCTCTGTTTGCAGATGATATTATTCTATACATGACAAAACCAGGAAGGGACATTACAGTGTTATGAAACATTTTAAGACAGTTTCAAATCTTCTTAGGATACAAAATTAATGAAACTAAAACAAGGGCAAAAGCAGTAAATTATGTACCCACACACAAATTGGTCCAACAATATCCATATTAATGGGGACATGATAAAAATAAGTATTTAGGAGTATGGATTAGAAATTATTCTGTTGTGGCAGCCAAGGATATGTGGGAAGAGATTAAACAGAAGATAATACATAAATTGAGAAACTGGAAGCTTTGTTATATGAATACCAGGATACAAGCCATTAAAATGTTTTTAGTCTCTTTATTCTTGTACACAGGTTAGGTATATTTTTATCAACCAGAGGAGAAGCTGTGGATAGCAATTAAAAAAAGAGTTGAAGGATTTTATCTGGAAAGGGGAGACTGCAAGGGTGGTGGGATAAGCTAATTCTTCCAATAGAACAAGGTGGACTAGGATTACCCAATTTGAGGGGGTATTTTTAGAGCAACGCAGTTAAGGCTCTTGTACACAGCACAAGCAGAAAACTATAATTCAAAGTGGAACGGAATGATGCTGATACAGGAAGGAAGCTCAAGAAATAAGGAGAGATTGGGATTTTGGATGAAGACTCTTAAGGAGAACAATAAAAATCATACTGAGTTTTATATTAATAAAATAGCAAGGAGTATGCTAAGAACCAAACCAGCACGAGATTGAGCCAATAGGGATGACTGTCGTCAGGGATATAGATAACAGGCAACAGGGCCTGGAATTTACTGAAGAAAACTTTTAAAGGAACCAAGCTATTGGGAGCAAATAACTAGAAAGGGAAAGGTAATAGAATGGGAAGAGGCCAAGAATTTATTGGGAGTGCAGGTTAGATATAGTCTTCCCTATCAAGGATTGATATCAGAGTATAGGCAAACAGAAAGAAATAGGAGGCTCCTGAATGAAATACCAGCCCTGGTAGAGGTTTTAATAGAATCTAGTCAGAAACTGCCATTCAAAAAGGAATAATTAGTAAAGTATATAAAATACTGCATGATAATTTAAGAATCAATCAGAGGAGCTTAGAAAGGATATGTATATCTCCTAAATATGCAAAAAGTCTAGAAGATATAGGATCTTTGCCTGGAAGTGTTTACATAGGTATTTGTATACCACTAGTAGACTTCAAAGAATTTTTCCTCAGGTGGATAGCAAGTGCTAGAGGTGTGACAGGCAAGAAAGAGGTGGCTGGGAACATACAGTATTTTGTTGGGAGTGTAATGAGCTGGCAGACTTTAGGGATTCCCTGCAAACTGCTCTGTTGGAGATGCTGGGTGAGCAGATTGGATTGACTTGGAAGATGATTTTTTTGAGTTATGATACAGAATCGTAAGTGCCTAGACATAGAAAAGCCTTGCTGAGTCTAATTATGGTGGCTGCCAAAAAAGCAATTACTAGAAAATGGAAATCAAAGTCTAGACCAACTTTACTGGACATAGTGAATATATCAGCAGAGATAAAACAAACAGAATTGGGATCTTTACAAAAGGAAGGGAGCAAACTACATAAGAAAAAAAATGGGAATTGTGAAAACAATATATGCAGAGCAGGAACAAGGTTTCAGAGGCAGGATTTCAATGAGCCAGACAATGCTTAACTGACAATGACTGGATAGATTTATAAGTGATGTACAATGTTTGCAACTACAGTTGTTTCATTGGTGTCTGTGATGTATACTGTTTGCAACTAAAGTGGTGTCGTTTGTTTTTCATTTGTATAAATATAAAATTGCCTACATCATGTGTGAAAATTGAATAAGATGTTTGTTGGAAAAAAAAAATCATCTGACTGAATCTACACAAGTACTCTGTTGCTATAAGAGATAAACTGCAAACAGCAGAATATGATGCTGAATTAATCATTCTCATATTTGAAATACCTCTTTTTGTCACTGAAAGAATCTGGTGCTCTCTGATTTATGTATCACATCAGTGAGTGGTTTAAGTTTTGTGGATCTGGCTTGAAATTCAGCCAGAACACTTATTGTGTCTTTCATATCTTTTAGACTTGATGTGAAAAGACCTTTCCTGCTGTTTCCAGCAACTTTGCAATAACAGATTGAACCATTTTCTCCAAAGCGTAATCTGAGAAGTCTATTATCAGTTGTTGAGTGACTGAGGAAAAAGCCAGTGGCATTCCTTTTGCCAAGTTGATAGGGTCCTGCCACAAAAGGAATTGCTTCTCCAATTTTTATTTTTTATTTTATTTTGGTGTTTATTGACTGGGAATGTCCGACCGAGACTTAGCCCATTTTCAGCAGAGGCCCAGGAGGAAAACCCCATAATGAAATTCAAGCAAGCACAGAATAGTAGTTATTACATGAAGGTTAAAATACATAGGAAATATACAATTAGTATAATTAAGTAAATAACAGAGAAACATTTGACATGCAGTACAACAATATGTGTACAATGAAACAAAGATTAAGAATAATGGTTTCTAATGATCTGCACAGCAGTTTCCAATTGCAAACGTTTATCAAGACCCATCATGGCTTTCTTGTGTAATCACACTTAATAACCTGTAGGATGCGCTAAGACATGCTCAATGTCTTGAGTCTCTGTCTTAATGTATGTAAGTGCAAGCTGCCATGAAAGTTCTCACTTATTCAGTTCTGTTTAGCCAACTGTTTGTAATGTGTTAAGAATACCTACAAATAGACAGAGTAGGAAATATCTACTAGAAAAATAACGCTTTCCATTTTTGAAGAAACATTTTTTTTTTTAATTTAGAGTGAACCACTGTGTGTAGCTCAAAGTAATAATCCTGAGTTTAAGCCACACCATACAGTAATTTAGATAAGGGAAGATCACTGTTTCATAAGATGATCAAAGACTTGAGCTAAACATCTGGTAAATAAATAATTGAGATATGTGGCTAGACCAATTACAAGAGCCGTAAACAAAGTCAGCATGCACAGCTTGGAACCTGAAATATTTTCTGTGTGTAGGTATTACTGGAATGTAAATAAGGGCATTATCCATACCCAGAGTTACCAAGAATGAGCTATTCTCTATGAAAAGCTAGATAAACAGTCTTCAGTGTCAGCACCCTGAATTTCTTTGCACACACACACACACACGTCTGAAAGCTCTAATAAATGTTTTGTCCTTCTTTGTTGTTTAAAAAAAAAGTCTGGAATAAAATCCAGTAGCTTTATGATTATCTTATTGCATTGACTGAGTTTTGGAACTGCAGCTGCAACAAACTAAATACATCTTGCACTTGATGAGAATTGAGAAGGGGTATGTGGGGATGAGGTGGAGTCTGTAGTCTTCTGGAATGGTCTTGTAAAGCCTACTAGGCTGAAAAAGTATGTTGCCAAACAACAGGTCAGAATCAGTGGGATGTCCTTTTTGATATTTTCTTTCCCATTTTTTTCTGGAGCAGAGGTAGAGGGTGACTATGTATTTTGACATATTTTGTTTTTCTTTTTAACAAACTTAATTCAACATTACATACATTGCTCAATTCCTATTTTTACTCAAACCTCACTCCTCCTCTTAAACATTATTCTACATGTATTGTCCCCACAAATTCCATTTGAAATTTGCTCCTTCCCTTTTCTAAATATCCCACCCACAATTCTGTTATATCCTTTACAATATTCAAAAGTTTCCCTTATGGTTGGTTTAGAATTTGATTTCCATTTTCTAGTAACTGTTTTTTTGCCCCCAAACAACATTAATGATAATAAGGCCTCATTACATCTTCCTTGATTACTATCATTTGTTCCTCCAACATTTCTGTCAAATGTTTAGGGAATTTTTAAAATCCACCAGCTGGTTGCATTCTCAGAAATATATTTCCAATTTCCTCTTTCATTCATCTCACATTTGCAATGATTGCTATAATACATCACCTTGAGGTACAAAAATACCTATGAAAATAATTCCGTGCAAAAATTCTAAACCTCTTGAACTTTACTACATACTACGGTGCCCTAAAGAGTTAATCCTATTGTTCCTTTATAATTTGCCTTTCTATTCCATTTGCCCCAAATGTTTTAACCTCCTCTGATCGATTCTTATAGTTACCATGAAACACTTTACACAGCCTACTACTTCTTCTTCTAAATCCTACTAATGAATCCTTTTTTAACAGCATATTTTCTTAAAAACTAAAAACCTCACAACAGCTGATCTTTCACTTAGCACTTCCCTATCCAGTTTTATTTGTCAATATTCTGTTAACAATCCTTAATAAGGAAGGCAATTTCTATCCTGCAGTCCAAACTCTTGCTTAACCTAAAACACTTTGAACAGATATTTATGTGAGTCCTGGACCCTGCAGACCGGTCAGGCTTTCTAGGTGTAGGAGGGATTGATTCAGGATTTAAGGAAGCATCCTGAAAAACATCTTCCAGTACTTCCAGGATAGGTGGGATAGCTAAGGTTTGTGCTCGGGGAGGTCTAAGAACTCCCTGATTCTGTTTGGCCTCTGGGTATTCCTGTGCTTCCCACTGAAAATGTTGCCTCATAGCATGAGGAATCTCCCCAAAAGTGAGATTTTCGCATGGAGAGGCAGAGGGGAGAGTTTTCTCTGAATATGATTCCTCATATGAGGTGTAAGTGGTGCCTTCTTCAGATGCAGAGTCCTCCAAATCAGACTCTTATTCTGAATGTACTGGTACTGAGAAGTATTCATTGGGGGTGTCTCTTTCTTTTCCCTAGGGTAATATCCCCTGTAGTCTGTCTGGACATTACGATGTTAATGTGGTCTTAAGACAATTTTATCAAATCTTGTTGGGGTGCCTGAAACTGGGAGCCCATAGGCCTAGGCGAAGGCACTGCCACAATGCCTTTCTTTTGGTGTGGGTTTGGCCTTAGTTCTAGGAGTGTCAGACATCTTGGCACCTGACTCTTTAGATTGAAGCTGCACTGGAATGGCCTTAGTCTGAGAAAGGTCACCAGTCAGCAGTCGTGGACCCAACCGATGAGCTGAAGATATGAGCTGTAGAAGTCACAGGGACCGAATGCATGACCTACTCCAAATGGGGCCCAACAGAGGCCTGGGTCACTGAATCAAAAATCAAATGGGGCTGCAAAAGCACCTCACCTTCTTCAACAATGTCTAGTGAGTGAGTCAGTGGGCAAGTGAGTGTAGTCTATGGACCTAGGCTTTTGTTTCTGATCTTTTTTGCACTTAGGTAAATCGAGCTTGGGACAACTGGCAGATGCCATAGTCCATGACTTGACAAAGGAAACAAAATTCACTGGAACCATCCTAGTAAAGACAAAACCCAAGAATCCAAAGATAAATTCCAAAATTTATTAAGCAACCTTAGCAGTTTCACTTAAAAAGCTTCTTCAGGCAATAACAGAAA
Organism: Protopterus annectens; assembly: GCF_019279795.1. Taxonomy (NCBI): domain Eukaryota; kingdom Metazoa; phylum Chordata; order Ceratodontiformes; family Protopteridae; genus Protopterus; species Protopterus annectens. The sequence continues at coordinate 1,227,905,247 of NC_056744.1, forward strand.
CAGAACTAAATCAGTTTAAATAATCCAAAATCAAAGTCATATGATAAAATAATTCACATAAGATCACATGATAAAACCACATGATAAAATCAAATCTGATGCTGATTTTGTTATGTGATCTTATCATGTTGGATTTTGTCTTTGCTAGCGTGGTTCCTGTGAATTTGTTTCCTTTGCCTGTGCTCATTAATTTTCACCAGATTTACCATCAGATTACTTTTTTATTATTATTATTATTATTATAGTACATGATTGCCTCAGAAAACGGGCTAAAAACTCTACTCTACACCCAATAGTTCTAGTGTTAAACCTAACACAGAAACGACAGTTAGGGATGTCATGGTCTGGGCCTAAGCAAGTTACATAAAGTGTATGGAAGTCTCTGTGTGGAATTTGTTTACCACAGTGGAGACATTTATTAACTTTATCTGACACAAATCAAAGAAGAAAGAAATGAGTTCCCCAACAGGGTACTTATCTTTCTGACCACAACTTCTCTCTGGTGCAGATCGACTGACACACTTGAAATCTGCTTTGGGCTCCATCGACAAGAAAAGACTGAAGTGATGACACAGGCTGGCTCTCACTAGACCTGAGCACACTGACATCAGTTAAGGTGTCCGCCAGCCAGGGAGGTGAAAAGTTTCTCTGGTACTCGGGCCAGCCGAGGGGTTTCACAGCAGGAAATCCCAACTGTCACGACTGCAACAGTGAAACACGACGAACATCTACCAGTCTAGTGCAAAATCTGGGTCTTACCTTTTAGGCTACAGATGTAACTAAAGAACCCCTTACAGTTTTCCTTAGTTGAGGATGGTAATCTGGACTCATAGTTTGCTTTGGAGAACTTCACAAGAAGTCTTATTTGCTTGTTTAAGCTGTGGAGGAAGTGTTTCAATTTTAGGGAAAGCTCTCCCTTACTTTTGGCCAACAATTTCTACCTCTTATTGTAAAGCCTATTAATGGCTGTTGTCCACCAGACAGGTTTGCTCGTCCTTGTTTTGGTCCTATCAAGTCCGGCTGCATCAAAGCAGTTATACAGGTGTCTGTAAAAAGCATTGGTGTAGGACTCAGCAAAGTTGCCAGTTCCATCTGAGGGGGAGGTGCAGTGAAGCTATTTATACCATCCCTTAGAAGGATGTAATCTGCTTTGGAGAAGACTTTTAGTTTAATTGCTTCTGGGGGGGGTGTGACAGGTACTTCGAATGAGACTGATTTGTGGTCAGATCTGACAAGGAAAGACCTCAAAGTAGTTGTGCTACAGTGGTCCCCCCATATTGGTAAGCATCAGATCCAGGTTGATGGTGCACCAACCAGCTGGTCCACGGCATTGTTGTTAATGAATTTGAGGAATCTTTGGGCAAGTGAGTTTGAGCACAAGTAATTTACTCAGTAAATGGATGGGTAATTAAAATCACCAGAACCATGGTATTTGGATGTTATCTTGATGGATTCCAGTAGATACAAGTTGGCAGAGTTGGTATCTTGATTCATAGAGGGGGTCCTGTAGCCGACAATGACTTGAATAGGTGTTCTACTAACAGTTACTTGCACCTGAAGTGTCTCCATGGAATCATACTGTTTAACCAATCTGGAGGTGTATTTTTCTATAATGAATATTGATACACCGCCTCCTTAAGTTTTCATGCCTTCCATTCATGGTAGGAGGTGTGACCTGTTATGGCTGGGGTACTCTTCACAGCCTTGAACCAGTTCTCCATGACTGCACATATGTCAGCTTCTTCCAAGGTGAGGACTGCATCGAGTGAGTGCAGTTTCAGGCTAAGACTCCTAGCATTTAGGTTGTTTTCTAATGAAACTTTTGCATCGGGAATTCTGTCCTTATGACATTCCCTAAAAAAGAAACCACAAACATAAGAAGGAATAAATGCCCTGTAACATGACCAACAAGCAGAATTCAAAAACCACAGGCACCAAGAGCATATGGAGTAATCACTAAAATAGTGATATTAAACAAACTTCGTCAGTTAAAAAAACAAATAATAAACGTAACTTTTTTGAAATCCCTAAAAAAGGCTCTATGGAGGTGGCAAGAGCCTTTGCCAATAGCTGAAATCCTAGGGGTGACAGATGAAGACCATCTCTGGCAAAGCATTGAGGTCTATCGATTGTCATCCCAGGCTGACAAAAACTGGATCCCCTTAGAATGACATCAGAAACTAAGCCAATTTTTGAAGTCAATTATTTTCTGTTTATATTGTGGTATCCTAGGGAAGAGTAATATGCTGCTCAAGGCTAGGGACATACCTGCCTATGACACAGAGAGCTCAAATATTTCTCTGTTCATGTAGTCCAGGGAGGTACGTCTCAAGTCATTCACATCAACATATAATATGACCGAATTACAATGGTACTTGTTGAGAGACTTTAGTGCCTGGATAATCTGACAAATCCTAGCACCAGAAAGACAGCTGGCCATGACCTTCTGCTTGTTCAAACTGGTGAGGTGACATCTGTTGGTCTCACTATACAGTCTCCTATGACTAAGATATTTCGAGTGGATGTGTGTTGCCTTATGGGCTTTGATGGTGAGACACTTGTGCTTGTGTCATTATGTGTTTTGTGTGTTATGGTTGGTTTAGTATGTATGTGTTTTGGAGGTCTCTGGTGTTTAGGCAGCTTTTTTGAGAGTACCTCCACATTTATTGGTCTATGTGTACGCTCTGTATCATGAGTAGGAGTTGTGGTAGGTGGGCTGACAACCCACTCTGTATTGCTATCCATTGCACAAGACAGCTGGGATTCCAAATTCATAATATAGATGCATCTCTTACAAATGGTACAGGAATTATTTAGAAGTAAGGGGATGTCGGTGTACATGACACAGTTGCTACAGTACCTCAGTAGACCCATGTCAACCAGGCTGGTAGGAGGAAAAGGAGGGAAACTGACAGTTCATGATCCTAGGAATAATCTTGGTCTGGATATATCAATTGAAGAGGGAATTCATCAGGGGAAAGTATTAGTAGGTTTAGGTAATATTTGTGAGGCTAGAGAACAGGTATCTGTAACCGGCAATCCCTCTGTCCAGTAATCTGTGATGCTGCGCTATGCACAAACAGGTACAAACAAGCACAAACCTTTTCAAACACAGGCTTTTTCAGAAAAGAAAAACAGGAAACAGCCAAAGTTCAAATTATCCAATCAAAAACATCCTAAACAAAGCCCTGCAACAATAACTCTAGCTAGATCAGTCCAAACTGTACCTTCCTGCCACAAGGGCACAGGGGGGCCTCTAAAGACAAAAGATTAACTGTTTTACAAGTTCCAAAGGTCACAAACGGTACTAGAATCAGCAAAAACCTGAACCTAGTCTATGCTAGTATTTTTCAAGACCTTCATTTAAATGTACATGTTCCTGTGAAATGCAAATTCTGTCTAGCATAGCCCAATTTTTGCATTTTGAAGAATATGTAAATTCACTCCTAACTCCTTGTACTGAATTCATATCTTCCATGCCAAATATTTTCATAAATGTCTTCAGAAGTTGACCCTCACTTGTTATACTTTCCCTTCAGCCCCCGACATATCTTCACTTCTGCAAATCAAATTTCGGTCCCCACTTGTAAGTAATATTCCTTTTGAAAAGCTGATTTCTCCCAGAATTTTCATAAGCTCCATTACAGCAGTTTTAGATGGAATATAAATATATGTCAATGTAATCCTCTCCTCCCTTGCCAGTAGCCCCTTAGTACTACAAACCTACCATTACTATATATTTTTATCCTCTTCTATCACTATTGGAGCTCCTCTTGCAATTAATATAAGTACCCTTATTTTCCTTTGCCCTAGGTATTCCACTGAATAATCATCCTGAAAACCTTTTATATCAAATTCATATGTTCATTTCTTTCTAGCATGGCTATTTCCACTCTATCTTTTTAATATAGTTCACTGATCTTTTTTTGTATTTATCTGTGAGACCACTGACATTTAAAGACATTACAGAAAGCGTCATTGTATTAAAAAGTTATCATTCCTATCTTTTTATGTTTAACAGCAACAGCTTTTTGCTAAACGTTTACTGCCAGCTTTTGTGTTACATGCATACACTGTTTGGCATGGCAAACTTTTCTATAGTTGTTTCCTGTAATATTTGTTTGAAAGTATGTCACATCTTACAAAACCTTTTTGTTTTATTGAAAAAAAACAAACACACCCAAATACCACTCAGAGACTTGAGTTAACCTAAAAGAAATGTTATCCATGCTAAGAAGCATGGTGCTGCCTCCGCTTCTACTAAGTGCTGTCTGGTTTTGTCTCCTCTTCTATAGCTCTCCCAGCTGGAAAAACACCTGAATGCTTTCAGAGAACATTATCTCTTAGCCAGTTTCTCTTTATCAGATTGTAGCCAATTTCCCTTTACCAGACTGTCTCCATGAAGACATGAGGATCAGATACAGAATTGCTACTAAGCATACATTTATTTGCTAAAAAGACCTGTTACTAGATCAAGCTATGGGCCTTAATCCAGTCAGTCCCCCATGCAAGAATGTGAAAACTCACATTCATTTTTCTTTTGTCATGCTCTTTTAACCAGACTTTTTTTTTTTTTTTTTTTTACATTGCAGCACCTGCATTTCTTACAACTAAACAAAGAGGAGGACAGAAGAAGAGAGAAAGAAAAAAAGAAAAAAACAAACAAAAAAAAAACAAAACAACGGGAGCATCAGTTTATAACAGTATCCCCAGTACACTTAAAATAACCGAGTATACTTTACTTTATAGCACGCAAAAAAAATCATACACTATAAAAATAAGAAAAAATGTTTTAATCACAGTTCGCTTTCTTCCTCCTCTTCCCCTCCCCTAAGTATTTTTCTGAACATGAATGACAAAGTAGGACATATACTTTAGAGTCTCCCACAAGTCCAACAAAGTCCAAACAAAGTTCAATATGTCTACATTTTCTTGTTCTGTCATACTTCACAAATATAATTATTGCTTTGTAATCCCATATTTGTCATTTTATTGGTTTTATTCTTGTTCATTTCCATCTCCCATATCCTGTCTCTGCTTCATTTCCAATGTACTCTCAATTCTTATAGTCAACTATCATGCACCCTTCCTTCTCTCTAGCATCTTCTATTGAAATATTGGAAAATGTTTCACTGGCACAGTCTGTCTGTGGTCTTTATTACAGGAAGTACAAGAAGAAGAATTGTCTTCTGTTTCACAGCTCACTTTTTGATGGACAAACTTTTGTATTTTCTCCTTAGCATGTACTTCATCAAAAAATGATTTTGTCCCTCCAGGGAAGAATATTTCAAAGACAGCTGGGCACAGCAGTTTGAATCTCATGCCTGCTACTTTACATTCCCTGAACAGTGGAATAAATTTACTCATTGTACACCACCCAGAAGAGGAATAATCACCACCCAGAAGAGGAATAATCATTTTCCACAAAAACTCTGCTGTCTCCCAATTTTAGTAGTTTGTCAGAATCAACTCCTTTTGCTGGTAGGATTGTATCTTTACTAAAAAAGGTGTAGGTTGCTTTCTTATATAGCCAGGTTTAGAGCATACACATGATATGCCCTTTCAATTAACAAGTCCTGCTGTGGAATACCAGTCTAGTCGCTTATTTGTGCTTTCATAAAATTAATAGTCTATTCATTCCAGCTTCTCTGGTACAGCTGAAAATCTCAGGTTTTCGCTACATGCTCTGTCCTCTAATTCTATTATTTTTTTAAACATCTTTTCTTGAGCAGTCCCATATTCAGTCAGCTTTTTGTATATTTCATCCCGATTTTTTGCAGTTTTATTATCTCATTTGAATATCTGTTTAAAGCTTATTTAATTTTTCTAGCCCTTTTTTTGTTTTAGTTGATATACTCCATCAGCGTTTCATTTATTTTATCCAGGTCTGTGTACAGTTGTCTTATGGTTTTCTCTAGATTACTAGATGTCATGTCTGGAGCTTGCACTTCCTTTTGCTGAACAGCTACAGTTAAGTTTATCTGTCAGAGTTTTTTTCCTCACCTTTTGTAGCTGATTTTCCTTCAGGTCCTCTTTATTTCTTTTTTCATGGCATCCAGGCAGTGCACTTACTAGCCAGTTACTGAAATCTACCCAAAAACACAAAAGTACAATGGCCTTCTCTGCTGAGTTTCTGTTTTTCACACTGGGAGAGAGAGAATTAAGCTGTTACTCAATGTGCGGCCATCTTGGAAGTCTAAAGACCTATACACTTGTTTACTTTTTAGGAGCAGGGCCTTGTTTGCATGGATGTTGACAGTCTGCATAAAATACATTCTTCAAAGTTATCAAAATACAGATGGGAATTGACCATCTCATTTTGAGTTATCCATGTTCAGAAGAAGGCCAAGCAGAATATTCTTTCAAATAATTACAGTTTCTGCAAACAAAGGTCTTCGTATTATGAAACTGAGTTTGACTGAAAGCTAATCTGAGTCATATAAAGTTCATACTCTTCTCAAAGGCATAGATGAAAGTAATAACTTATTTTTTTTTTTTTTTATTATTTATTCTCTGGAATCTTTAAAAGTGCCATTGATGGCTCTATTAAATATTTCAGGGAAATCAACTGATATTCTGCATGAGTGACCAACTCAGTTGACACTGCTGCAGAGTTGCTTCCTATGGTTTGCTGAAGTACTGTTTTCACAAACATTACATATAAGGTATTGGTGGTTGAAGTACTGACTACATTTTTATAGTGAATAAATCACTTTCAAATGTGATAGAGTTAATCTAGATTTTTCTGGTTTCTATTAAAGTACACTAGTTAACTGCGGTGGTGGTGCTGCGGTAGCATTGTCGCCTCACAGTTAGACGTTGCCAGTTTGATTGTCAGATAAAGCGTCTTCTGTGCAGCGACATGCGTGAATGGGCGTTCCTTCGTTGAAGGTTGTGCGTTAGGCCCGGCAAGCCAGTACGTAAAAATCTACTGCCAATCATTAGTGGACCGGAGTTCCGCTGTGGCGACCCCTAACCGGGAAAAGCCGAAAGACACAAACAAACAAATTAAAGTACACTAGTTATTTTTTATTATTCCTCCTGTAATATAATTCTAAGAGACACTGAATGCTAGAGTTACCATAATTCTATATGACAGATTAATCACACTGGTGTTCCATTTTCTGACTGATTTACAGACTTTGAAATCCTTGAAGTGGGAGCAATCAAAACTGCAGTCCTTTTGTAAGCAGAAATGCATGACTTAGGCTTTTTTTTTCAGCAGCTTCCCTTTTCCCTGCTTTTTCTTTAATTACTTCTCTGTTTTTGATTTATCCGGCTCCTTTTATACTTGACATCTCGTTTTAATGCGTCAAAGTTACTAGAGCATGGGATTCTACAGGTCTTCACACAGCAAATGTGCATTCATAATTTTGAAGCAAACAGATTTTGGGTGTGCATACTTAACATTGATTTTAACATGGGTATATACATCTAATACATACCTCCCAACCGTCCCGAATTACTTAGGTTTTACTGAGTTTTGGGGTCCAATAATGGGGTGCCATGATTCCCGAGTGGCACTCCTTAATTTCCGATTTTCCAGGCTTTTTTCTTTTTGCTTTTTTTTTCTGTCTTTTTTGAGCATGATGTCATCACACGGAGGCATGCGCGGTGACCTCAGCTACGTGTGCAGCCTGCCAGCCTGTCGAATTTCAGCTGAGGAAGACTGAGGAAGTGAGAAGTCAACAACACAATGTTACTCACATACGTAATCAGTTTATCGTACACACAGTACACACACACACACACACACACACACACACACACACACACACACACACACACACACACACACGACCCCCCCCACCCAGTCCCCTGCAGGCAAGTTAGTTTAACTTAAGTTAACCCAAAAGAAAATCCTTTTTTTTTTGCATGATATATGCATTTTATGATATTATTTTATACAGTGTGTGTGTGTGTGTGTGAGTGTGACACAAGAGAGTCTGTCTGTTTTACACTACATCATCACACTTCATGATCACGAGAGTGAGTCCGTTTTACGCAATACACAATCACTAACATCACAAGTCACATACACATTACTAATATACTAAACATGTTGTTATAACCCGCCCTAGCCCCCAAGTATTTCCCTTGTTGGAATTGGAAGTGCTATGATGAGCAATATGGTGGTCCTGAGTCCCCTCCTGACTCCCGACACTTTCTTTGCATTCATCCAATTTAGTTCACCACCTTAATTGTTAAAAATGGTGTACTGTCAATCAACTTCATGCAGACATGCTCAGCACTAAGTCTGTCTCAATCAAAGCCACCAGTGTAGCCTAAACGGTAATGAATGCATACATTTATGCATGGGCACAGACTGGAGTATGGATGGAAGATAATAATGTGTGTAGCAGTAGGCACTAGCTCATTACAGCTCCCTGATGACTGTTGTTGTCAAGAGTGCACACTACAGTGACACACGCACAGACAAGCAGTCAAAGTCAACTAAAGCTTTTGAAGTAGCCGCAAATCCATCTAGTCCTCCTCTGGCATCCCGGACTTGAAGCAGAGCTGAGAGCACATTAAAATCCTTGACTGCAGGTGCAGGGCAGGCTCTGATTGGTGGTGGACTGGTGTGCTGAAATATGCAAGCGAAAATTAAAAGGTCTCCTCCCGAGAGTCCCTCCCATCCATGTCAAAATAATTAATCATATAATTTATTATGCATATATGATATCATCATCATTCTGATGAAAGAGCTGCTAATGCTATCCAGATTAAACTGATCGGGCGATTCATTTGGGCAGCGCACAGTTAATTTATGTAACTTGGCGGCTGGAGTTGTTCATTTTGCAGGTGTCAGTTCTTGGATCAGGACTGGAGGGTCAGAAAGAAATGAAAGCAACTCCTTCCTCCCCCGACCTCCTCCTCCTCCTTTCGATAACCTCTAAATACTGCACTTACCAGCATAATTATATTATAACACGCTAGCCTAGTAGCAGTCGAGCCCAGCGGAATGCAGTATTAAAATAGAAGAATATTGTGCTCACTTTTTTACTTACTTTTTATTTATTTTTTTCTTAATGGAGGGAGGAGAAGGCTGGTATTGGTAACTATTTGGGTGCTGTCACTGTGCTGTCATTAACCATAAACAAGAAGAACTTCTAAATGCCACCCAAATGACCCCACCACCATGACTACCACCATTATGCCAAGACTTTACTTTAATAGAGCAACTGAGCAAAGCAAAATAATACACCGAAAACGTCCGTCCTTGATTGATTTAGATTTTAACACACATAAGCCCCGTGAGCCGTGACTGCCAGGTGCCTAGCCTGTGGTGGTGTGGGGCAGGGTTAGGTTACACATTTACAAAGTTAAGGTACTTAGCTAGGTTAATGATTAATAATATTACACTCTGTGTGAGTCTGCGTCAATCTTAACTTACATGTTTTACAGCAGGTTACAGACTTACAGACGCAGAGTGTGTGTGAGTCTCTAGATGTGTTTTGTGCGACTGACGAGCCCTACATGCACTGCTGCTGAGCTGATGCTAAAATGTAAATAAACAAGCCAAAGTAATTTACTACTTTGTTGACATTATAGCAGCAGCAGACCACGTGCTAAACATGCACCTGGCCTGTGTAGCCTGCTACTAGCCTATAAAAAGGAAGGGGCGGGCTGGCAAGTTTATTTATTTATTTTACATTTGTTGACCGGGCTAGTCTAGCTGGATATATGTCCATTTTCAGTAGAGGCCCGGGGAGAAAAGCTCCAAATTATTAGTACATCAATTAATAAAGTGTAACAATAAAAATAAATGCAGATTTAATGGAAACAGGAAAATTTTTTCTTTTTCTTTTTTTGAATACTTTTTAAGTGAGTAAAAGTAACAGGCTATGTGATGTTCATAACAGAGTACTCTTTACACACATGTGATATATAGAAAATCAGTTACTGTGTGATGTGCTTAGCATCATTATAAAAACATATTAAATGAAATGATAATAAATGTGAACACAGATGAAGGAAAGATAGGAAAGGTATCAGAGATAGTATATGTAGAGTTTAAGGATTAGATTATTTTCATAGAGGAAGTAGAATAGTTACTGTTATGAAAGAGAGGCAGGGATACTCTTATGAAGGAAAGGGAGAGACACTAGGGTAAGTAGGCAGTGGGTCTTTTATTCCAAATCATATTGGAAAGTTGAGCAGCTGAGAGTCCCCTACTAAGTTATTGGATGTAATTGGGTTGAGGGGGAAGGAAGGATGACAGGGAAGGAAAAAACAGGGTTAGTCTGGGTTAGTGCAGGGGCATAGCCATATATTATTGAGATACTTTTTGAGATTTTTTTGAACAGAGGGAGAGAAGTCAGAGATGAGATGTCTGAGGGTAATTTATTCCATACTTTTCCTACTGAGTTGGAGAACAAGCAGTCTCCTGCAGAGTTATTGGGTCTAGTGGTGCTGATCAAAAGTTTTTTAGAAGACCGTAGATGTTTAAGGTTATAATAAGGGGTAATAAGGTTATTGAGTATTGGGGTTTTTGTGGGTTGGTACAGGGTTTTGTGAGCTATTATAAGTTGTTGTAGTTGAATCTGATTGGGAAGTTCAAGCCAACCTAGTTGTCTAAGATTAAGGCAATGATGTGTCCTGAATGGGGATGTGATAGCAAATCTAGCAATGTTATTGTAGCATATAACTAGTTTATTGAGATTTTTTTTGAGAGATTGGTATAAATAGGGCAAGCATAAAGTAGAGTAGAGATCAGATGAGTTCTGGCTAGGGTAATTCTAGTGGCAGGAGTAAGAAAGGGTTTGATTCTGTATAAGCTACCTATTTTTTTGTTCACAGATTTTATGGCAGTGTTAATGTGATTTTCAAAATTAAGGTTATTGTCTATAGTAATTCCTAATAATTTTGTGGTGATGTCTGGAGAAATACTAGTATTGTTATTGGAAGTAATAGTGAAATTTAGGGGGATGTGATTTCGTGTTGGTGAAAAGAGTAGTAGCTTAGTTTTCTTGGGGTTGAGTAGGAGGCAGCATTGTGAGAACCATTGTTCTACTGTGTTAAAGGCTTTTTGGGTAAGAGTCTGAAGTTCAGTTTGAGAGGTAGCTGTGCAGATTATAGTGGAGTCATCTGCATATTGAATACAGGTAGTATGAGGGATAGCTGTTTGGAGGTCGTTGATAAAGATGGAAAATAGAAGTGGTCCTAAGATGGGAGCCTTGTGGCACACCTAGAGAGATAGGAAGGTGGTCAGATAGTGAATTTTTCCAGAGTACTGCTTGTTGGCGGTTTTCAAGGTAAGATTTAAACCAAGTTATGCTGTGGGGATCAAGTGAGAGAGAGAAGAGAATGTGCAAGAGTAGTTGGTGATTCACCATGTCAAAGGCTTTGGATAAGTCTATGAATAGTGCTGAAGAGAGACTGTTTTTATTGCGGTTAGAGTTTATGGTATTGGTGAAAGAGAGCAGTGCAGTGGTAGTACTGTGTGAAGGTCTGAAACCATGCTGACAGTTGGCAAGTAGGTTGTGTTGGAGGAGATGGTTAAGGAGTTGTTTATGGATACATTTTTCCATGATTTTGGCAAAAGCAGATAGTAAAGCTATGGGACGATAGAGAAATCATTGGAGTTTCCTCCTTTATGTAGTGGGATAATATGAGACATTTTCCAGATTTCAGGGACAGTTTTTTCATTGATGGATCTGTTTATTAATATAGAAATGGGATACGCAATGGCTTTAGCTCCTATTTGCAGGAACTCGGCAGGGAGTTTGTCTGCGGAAGGGGTGGTAGGTTTAAGTTTTTGTAGCAAGGATATATGATGTAGAAATGGGAAGAAAGTGAAATGAGCAAGGTGTATTTACAGAAGAAGGAAGTATCTTTGAGGTATCGGGAGAGAGGTGATTTGCAAGATTTTGTATAGTATTAGTGAAGAAGGAGTTGAAGGCATTTGCTGTTTGTATAGTGTTGTGGGTTGGGTGTAATAGTTTGGCCTGGGGATAGAAGATAATTGATGGTGGACCAGAATTTTTTGGTTCCTTATTGGATGTTTGTTGTAAATGAAGGTAGTAGTTCTTTTTGTCTAACAGTATGGCTTTTTTGTGTTATTTCTACATTCTCTGAAGGTTTGATGGTCAGCTTGGAACTTGGTAGTACGCCATTTAGTCCAGGCTTTGTTTCTGGTAATGATTTTGTGTCTAGTATCCTTGCTAAGCCAGGGGGCTGGTTTGGTTTTGGTTCTAATAGTACGAGTTGGTGCATGCTGATCTAGAATAGATAAGAATGTGGAGTTGAAGTATTGTACTACATCATTAAGAGGGAGTATCTTTAGAGGGGTCCAGTTACATAGCTTTAGTTCTGTTAGAAAAAGTTGAGCAGATGAACACAGAAGTAGTACAACACAACACGGAAGTTACAGAAGAAGCATGCTTACAGCATTTGATTGCTTGAGCAAGCACCAGTGACAGTCCAGCAGGCCAGCAGCACCAGCATTATTGAGATTTGAAGCAGGCGCATGGACCGGTGCAGGCTGATAATAACAGTTTGGCTACAGCAACACAGCAGCAGAGAGAATTAAAGAGAAGAGAGAGTGTTTTTTTTTTTTAATTTAAAAGGTTTTTTTTTTGTTTGTATGTTCATTGCTTAGAATTGGAATTACAACAGCATACTGAACTGATACTTCTTTCTTTCTTCATCTCATCAAGAAGATAAGTCTGAAGCTCAAGTCATCATGACAAAATGTATTTCTTCTGCTGCTTCTTCCCCCAGCTCCTCCAGCACCAGCAGGTAAAGGAAAAAAAAAAAGATAAGAAAGGAAGTGTTGTTGACTTGTATGTACTTTTTTTTAAAGTGCAATAAATAAGTAGTTTTCAGTCATATAACAACTAAACTAACTGACGAGCAGTGAGTGAAGTTAGTAGTCTGTCTGACTGATTCTGATCTATTTTATACTTCTCAGGATTCAGGATAGGAACTGTCTGAGAAAAGTACAGTTGTGTACACTTACCATAAATGTAGATGTTCAAGTGTGTTCACTGTTGCAGTCATTACATTTGGGTCATCCTGCTGGCAGGTTGCTCTCAGTCAGCCTGAATTCCAAAGTCTTGGGTTCTGCGTCAGCTGCTGTCGCCCCTTCCCTGACGTCAGGGGTATAAAAGATGCGGTCAACGCCATTTTCTTTAGTTTTTCTTGCCCCAGATGTCAGGTGCCCCCTAAAAGGGTAGCCACAATTTATATATATATATATATATATATATATATATATATATATAAATACATGTACCAATATAAACTTTACCTTCATCTACAAGCAAATACACCACATAGGTTGTATAAATCAGAGAAGGAAAGATAGGTTCCATCAGAAGAAAAAAGGGGGATGGCGGGTGGGTAACCTGAACTGCAACAGTGAATACACTCGAACATCTACATTTATGGTAAGTGTACACAACTGTACTATGTTCTTCATGTTTCACTGTTGCAGGCATTACATTTGGGTGGAGTCCCAAAGCTATGGATGGGAGGCTGGAGCTAAACAGCAGTAGGGGCGGCTATGAGGCCCTGCAGAACTGCAGTGGCAAAGCCTGCCCTGGATTTAGAGTACAGTAGCAAATGATAGTACTTTGTAAAGGTATGCACTGAACTCCAAGTAGCAGCCTCTAAAATGTACTTGGTTGGTACTCCCCTGAGAAAGGCTGCTGAAGTGGCTGCAGCTCTGGTTGAATGTGGCCTAATGCCCTCGGGCACTGGCTTGCCATGGTGTAAAGTAGCAGAAACGAATGCAGTGGCCTATCCACTTTGACATAGTCTGCTTTGAGATAGCCTTTCCTTGTGATCCTGCAGCATATGCCACTAGTAATTGCTCTGTCTTTCTGAAAACTTTGGTTCTGTCCAAGTAGAATCTAAGCTGTCTGTGCACATCCAAAGAATGCAGAATTCTCTCCCCCTTATTCTGTGGATTTGGATAAAAAGTTGGCAGATGAATAGTTTGGTTAAGAGCCACACTGGACACCACCTTAGGCATACATGTTGGGTTTGTCCTCAGAGAGACCCTGTCTGGATAAAAAATGATAAAAGTTTCCACAGCCATGTGTGCCTGTAGCTCTGAAACTCGTCCTGCAGACGTTATTGCTAGGAGCAGAGCTGTTTTCCAAGATAAAAACTTTATATCAGCAGTAGCAGCTGGCTCAAAAGGAGGCAGGGTGAGTTTTTCCAAGACATAGTTGAGGTCCCATGCAGGCATTGGTGATCTCCTTGAAGGCCTTAAATGTTTGGCTCCTCTGAGGTACTGTTTTAATAAGGGATGAGAAAAGATTGGTGGCTCTGTATTGTAATGAGCCAAAATGGCAGAGGCATGAATTTTAATAGATGAAAAAGATAGGCCTTTGTCCAGCATCTCAGTTAAGTATTGCAAAATCTGAGGAATATTTGGCACAGCTGTATCTGTTCCTTGTGCCTGGTTCCAAGCACAGAATCTGTTACATTTTCCAGCATAAGATTTTCTAGTACTAGGCCTTCTGGCCTCCAAAATGACATCAATCACAGCTTTATTGAGAGGTGTGTTTTGTATGACTACATTATCTGCCATGCTGCCAGGTTTAAAGTCCTGAGTTGGCTGTGCAGGATCTGATTGTTTTGCTTGGACTGTAGACGAGGTATTTGAGGTAAGTCCAAGCTGGGCACTGAGACAAGTTCTTTAGGATTGGAAACCAGTACTGGTGGGGCCAGTCTGGGGCAATCAGTTTCATTTTTGGTTTCTCCTGTCTAGCCTTTAGGAGTACCTTGGGGAGTAGAGGCAGTGGGGGAAAGGCATATACTGATATTTTTTTCCAGCTGAAAGATAGTGTGTCCACTTTCCATGCTTGTCTGTGATAAGTCCTTGTGCAGAATCTTTTTAGTTGGTAGTTGTGAGGGGAGGCAAATAGATCTATGTCCGGGCATCCCCATTTCCTTGTTATCATGCTGAAGATTTGTGGATCCAGCTGCCACTCATGGGGTTCCATGAGATTTCTGATTAGTTCGTCTGCCAGAGTATTTTTCCTTCCTGGCAGGAATTGTGCCTGCAGATGTACTTGGTAAGTTAATGCTGTATCCCACAAAGTCATGGCTAGTCTGCAAAGGGGGTAAGAATGTGTGCTCCCCTGCTTGTTTATACACCACATGACCATGGTGTTGTCTGTCTTTATCAGTAGTTGTCCCAGATGATGTAGGTCCTTGAAGGCTGTCAGGGCATTCTGAACTGCTAGCATCTCTTTTTGATTGATATGTAGATGCATTTGGGTTGAGGACCATGTGTCCTGAATGCATCTTCCTGCCATGTGGGCCCCCCCAGGCATAATCTGATGCATCCATTGTTAGTGTCTGCCTGGCTGGGGGTAATGTGAAAGGCTGCCCCTTGTTTTGGTGACAAGCCTTTTCCCACCATCAAAACTCCTGTTGTAGGCAGGGAATGAGAGTAATCATTGTTTCCAGGGTGTGGCAATGTTGAGTCCAAACGCTTTTTAGGTACCATTGAAGTTTCCTCATATGCAGTCTTGCATATGGAATTAGTAGGATGCAGGATGCCATGAAGCTCAAAGCCTGCAGAATTTTTCTGGCAGATAACTGGGCCTTTGTTGCCAACATTTTGCAATAGGTAGTCAGTCGCCTTTGTTTGTCTGGCATGAGATAAGCCATCTGGGCAGTTGTATTTAAGCTTGCACCCAGGAATATTATCTCTTGAGAGGGCACTAGTTTTGATTTCTTTTCGTTGACTGTGTACCCTAGGCATGTTAGAAGTCTTTTCACAAACGCCAGATGCTGTAGAAGAATGTCCTTGTTTTCTGCTTGAATTAGACAGTCTTCCAAGTAAGGATATATTTGTATTCCTCTTTGTCTGCAGAATGCAATTACTGGTGCCAGGCACTTTGTAAAGACCCTGGGCGCAGTAGATAAGCCAAAGGGCAGTGCAGAGAATTGGTAATGCATTGAGCCAACTTTGAATCTGAGGTATCTTCTGCATAATTGTCTGATTGGGACATGCAGGTATGCCTCTTTTAGGTCTAGAGTCACCAGCCAAGCGTTCTTGCCCAGCATGGGCAGAAGCAGCTGCAAAGTCATCATCTTGAATTTTGGTATATCCAGGAATGTGTTCAAAATAGATAGGTCTAGTATTGGTCTCCAGGCCTTGTCCTTTCTGGGTACCAAGAAAGTACAGTTTTGTACCTACCCATAAATGTAGATGTTCGAAGATCCACATTGCTGCAGTCCTTACACTTGGGTAGTCCGCTGTCCTCGGTCGGCCCGAATATCAAAGTATAAGGCTGACGTCGGTCAAGGCGCATTAGACTGACATCAGGACGTCAGGGTACAAATGCGCATGACCGACGTCATATCCTCAGTCTTTTCTTGCCCCAGATGTCAGAAGACCCTAACAAGAAAGGTCAAAACCCAAAGACAACAAAACCAACAACCAACCATCCTAGCACTAATAATATGTACAATATATACAATATACACAATATTTACAATCCAACCCACACAACCGCCTCTAACTACAGAGGGGAAGGAGGGAGGGTAAATTGGACTGCAGCAATGTGGATCTTCGAACATCTACATTTATGGTAGGTACAAAACTGTACTATGTTCTTCATCTCACATTGCTGCAGTCCTTACACTTGTGTAGAATCCCAAAGCAGAGGTAAGGGAGGCTGGCACAACTATAAAGAAGCAGGAGCTGCCAAAATGCCCTGTAAAATAGCAGTGGCAAAACCAGCCCTAGATTTAGAGTAAAGTGGAAGGTGATAATGCTTAGAGAAAGTATGCACAGAACTCCAAGTAACTGCCTCCAAGATATCTTTAGTTGCCACCCCCCTTAAAAAAGCTGTTGAAGTGGCAGTAGCCCTAGTGGAATGAGGCCTAATCCCAGCTGGAACCTCCTTGCCATGATGGGAATAACACAAAGCAATGCAAAACCCAATCCACTTTGAAATAGTTTGTTTTGACACAGGCTTGCCCTGAGAACTCAAAGCAAAAGAAACAAATAACTGCTGAGACTGCCTGAACCCTTTAGTTCTGCTCAAATAATATCGCAACTGCCTGCGTATATCCAAAGTGTGCAAAATCTTTTCCCCTTTATTTTGGGGGTTTGCATAAAAGGTAGGCAAATGAATAGTTTGGTTTAAAGACACACTAGAAACCACTTTAGGCATAAAGAAAGGATTAGTACGCAAAGATACCCTATCCTTATGGAAAATTAAGAAAGGCTCAACTGCCATAAGGGCCTGTAATTCAGAAACCCTTCTCGCAGAGGTAATGGCGAACAAAAAAGCAGTCTTCCATGATAAATATTTCAACTCAGCAGTAGCTGCAGGCTCAAAAGGTTGTAGAGTGAGTTTCTCCAACACAAAATTGAGATCCCAAGCAGGAGTAGGAGCTCTCCGTGGGGGTCTTATATTCTTTGCCCCTCTAAGGAATTGCTTAAACAAAGGATGAGAAAACAATGGTGGGTCACAATCATAGTGAGCAGAAATTGCTGCAGCATGAATCTTAATAGAAGAGAAGGACAAACCTTTGTCCAGTAACTCAGTAAGATATTGAAGAGCCATACTTAAATTAGGCTTAGAAACATCAAATGCTTTTGCTGCACTCCAAAATAAAAATCTCTTCCATTTATCTGCGTACACTTTCCTTGTACTAGGCCTTCTGGCTTCCAAAATAACATTCCAAACTTGCTGTGGAAGCTGAAACCCTCCAGGGTTTAAAACAGTATATGCCAGGCTGTCAGGTGAAGAGAGTGAAGTTTGACATTGAGTAAATGACTGTTCTCCTGAGTCAGCAGGTGTGGAATCGAAGGTAAAGGCCATGGAGGCTCCCGTACCAGACTTCTCAGTAGTGGGTACCAATGCTGTCGAGGCCAATCTGGAGCTATTAAAATCATCTTTGGCTTGTCCTGTCTGACCTTCAGAAGTACCTTTGGGAGGAGAGGCAGAGGTGGAAAGGCATACACATGAAGATTGCTCCAATTGAATGAAAGAGCATCCACTTTCCAAGCTGTGGGATGAAAACGTTTTGTGCAAAACTTTGGCAGCTGGTAGTTTAGTGGAGAAGCGAACAGATCTATGTCTGGAGTACCCCATGACACTGTCAATTTCTGAAATACATGAGGATCCAATTTCCACTCGTGGGGATCCATAATTTGTCTGCTCAACACATCTGCTAAGGAGTTCTGTGCTCCCGGCAGAAACCTTGCCTGAAGATTTAGCTGTAAACTGAGAGCAGTCTCCCACAAAATCATTGCTTGTCTGCACAGAGGATAAGAATGTGTTCCCCCTTGCTTGTTGATGTACCACATGACAGTTGTGTTGTCTGTTAGAATCAACACCTGCCCTGGAAGAAGTAAATCCTTGAAAGCTATTAATGCAAATTGAACTGCTAACATCTCCTTCAGGTTGATATGTAGATGTAGAAGTCTGGCAGGCCACGTGTCTTGTATCCACTTTCCATTTAGATGAGCTCCCCAAGCTTTGTCTGAGGCATCTGTCGTTAGAATCTGACTTGCCTCTGGCCGGGTCACAGAGAGTCCCTTGTTTAGGTGACATTCCTGAGCCCACCACAAAAATTCCTTTTGAATGCAAGGTATTATCTGAATGACAGTGTCCAAATCTTGGCAGTGCTGTGTCCATACATTTTGAGATACCATTGCAGCTTCCTCATATGCAGTTTGGCATTGGGAAGCACCAGAATACAAGATGCCATGAACCCCAAGGCTTGAAGGACTGTCCTTGCAGTCAGCCTGGACTGATGAGACAATTGATGGAAGTAAAGAGAAAGATTCTTTTGTTTGTCCGGGGTCAAAAGGCCATCTGGGATGCTGTATTCAGTCTCACACCCAGAAAGCACATGTCCTGAGAGGGTACTAGACTGGACTTTATTTCGTTCACAGAATACCCCAGGCATCTTAGCACTGCTATCACATAGTGTAGATGATGAAGAAGTTCTTCTTTTCCTTGAGCCAGAATCAGACAATCGTCCAAATAAGGATAGATCTGTATTCCTCTTAGTCTGAAGAAAGCTATCACTGGAGCCAGAACCTTCGTGAATACTCTGGGCGCAGTAGATAAGCCAAAGGGCAATGCAGAGAACTGATAATGAGAAGTCCCAGCCCGGAAACGTAGATACTTCCTGCAACTTAGCCTGATAGGAACATGAAGGTAAGCCTCCTGGAGATCCAGAGTCACCATCCAATGATCTTTGCCCAGCAGAGGTAAAAGCTGTTGTAACGTCAACATTTTGAACTTGGGAATATCCAGATAAGTGTTGAGGATAGATAAATCCAAAATTGGTCTCCACGTGTTCCCCTTCTTTGGTACTAGGAACAGGCGAGAATAAAATCCTAGGCCCACTTCTGACAGAGGGACCGGCTGAATGGCTCCTATTTGGAGCAGCAGAAAAATCTGTTTGTGAGCCTCTATTCTTTGCTGAGGAGGAACGTCTGGCATGCCTTTGAAGGGAGGTAAGGTATGGAAATAAAACCTGTAACCTTGGTGTATGATATCCAACACCCATCTGTCTTGGGTAATTAAACTCCAATTTTCTTTGAAAAGTGCCAACCTTCCTCCCAAAGGTGCTGCCAGTCGAGAAGACTCTGGCAGCTGAAAAGGTAGGTCATTGGGTCTGTTTACGAAAGGACTGACCCCTACCCTCACCCGAAGACTGTGCAGGTGAACTTCCTGTCCTAGGCCTGAAAGAGCCCTGAGCTCTGCCCCTACCCCGTCTAGACCTGCCCCTAGACTGGGAATCATAAGAAGGATACGTCCACCCTTTAGTAGGCCAATTTCTGCTAAACTTGAGGCTGAACCTGCAAAAAATCTTTAACAGTCTGCATAGACTTAGCCTTGTCTTCCATTTTCTTTAAGACTGCCTCAACAGGTGAACCAAATAACACATCAGATTGTAAAGGAGCATCCAAAATCCTTGTCTTAACATGGTCAGATAAATTCTGATCCCTCAGCCAGGCGTGCCTGCGAAGAACTGACCCTGTGGCAGCCACCCTAGACGAGGCCTGTACAGCATCAAAACCACATTGCAAAGAATGCTTACCCACTTGTTCAGAGACATGTACCAAATCCTGTAACTCTTTACAGTCAATACCTTCCGCCAGAGCATCTACCTTAGACTTCAATTGAGACAGTAGATAGTTTTGGTATTTCAACATGTGAAACTGGCAATTTAGAGCCCTCATAGCTAGGGTGGAAGACGTATAAACTTTCTTTCCCCATCTATCCAAAGCCCTAGCCTCTTTATCTGGAGGAACCGGATTTTTAACAACAGAAGCCTTAACACCCTTAGGCCCCTGACTAACAGTTTCTGGGTCCGCCCTAGGACTCTTAAAAAGAAACTTATGAGCTTCAGGCACCCTATAATACCTATCCGGCTTAACAGGAGCAGGAGGCAAGGAATCAGGATTAAGAGAAGCCTCTGCAAACACATCCTCCACAACATCCAGAACAGGAGGTATAGCCAAAGGCCTATGCTGGGGTAAAACAGAAATTCCCTAAGCCTTTTCCTGGAATCAGAGAAATCCTGACCTTCCCACTTAAAATGCTCCCTCATGGAATGGAGGGTCTCTGAAAAAGAAAAATCCTCAGGAGGAGAAGCAGAAGGAGTAGAATCATCCACATCAGAATCAGAATAAGGAGAATACTCCTGCAAGTCTTCAGCCGAAGACTCTGAAACATCTGAAGCCTGCTCAAAACTCCCCAACTCAGGTTCCACCCTAGGCCTCTTATCAGGAGGGGGCAAAGAACCTCTAATTAAGGTAATCAAATCTTCTGCATTTTAAGCATATGCTTCTTGGGCACAGATCCTGAAGAACTAGGAGTGACACCAACTGAAGCTAAACCTGGCCTGCCTCTGGGAGAAGCCTTAGAAACAGAAGGCCTAACCACCCTAGGAAGGGAGGGGAGTACAGTAACCTGAGAAGCCCCTTCAGCCTGACTTGCCTCCTGAGAGGCCACATCCTGCAATAACAAGGTCTCCCCCTGGGCCTCCAGAGAAACCTCCGGTGGAACCACCGGCTCCACCGATACCTCTAAAGAACCGGCGTCCGGTACGGATGACTCGTCTACCCTGGGCTTAGCTGCTTTATCCTTGCGCTTCTTAGAAGAAGCGGACGCCGGAGCATCCGATGGCATAGTGTAATTGCTCCGCTTCCCAAAGACTAACCTGGCACAATCTAACCTTCTCTTAATAGTGCGCTTATTGAATCTAGCACAAAAGCGACACCCAACAACGTCGTGCTCAGGCCCTAAACAAGGAATACACAAGGTATGATAATCTCTATGCGGTATCTGTTTCCCACAAGAAATACAGTTATTCACTTTTTCTGACATCCGGTAAACCACTGAGGCAAGAAAAAAGCAAAATATTCCCAACGGGTACTTAGCCAACTTTGACTCGGTCTGAAACTCCGAACTCGAAAAATTTCAGAACGCCGAACGGCACTTGCAACGCTGCTTCTGCATCGGACCATGCGGCAAAAAAGACTGAGGATATGACGTCGGTCAGCGCATTTGTACCTTGACGTCCTGATGTCAGTCTAATGCGCCTTGACCGACGTCAGCCTTATACTTTGATATTCGGGCCGACCGAGGACAGCGGACTACCCAAGTGTAAGGACTGCAGCAATGTGAGATGAAGAACATCAGTCTTGAGTAAAATCCTTGTCCCTGCTCTTGCACTGGTACTTGTTGAATGGCCCCCATGTCCATGAGGGATGTGAATTGTTTCTGTGTCTCTGCCCATTGAGTTTTTGGCAGATCTGGCCAGCCGTTTGCCTTTGGCAGGGTATGGACATGGAACTTGTACCCTTGAGACACAATATTTAGAACCCACTTGACCTGGGTTATAATGTGCCAATTTTGAGAAAAAAGTGCTAATTTTCCCCCCTAAGGGTGCTGCCAGGAGATAAGTGCTTGGTGCAGGCAGGGGGAAGTCATTGGGACTGTTTCCTGTATGGTTGTAATTTGTCGTCTCCAACTTTGGAGGTAGAAGCACCCCATTGCTTTGACCTGTAGGAACCTTGAGCCTGGGATCTGCCTCTAGGGCATCTGGATCTGCCCCTTTGAGGTCTGTCTGACACAGGAAAGGACCAATTCTTTGTAAGCCAGTGTCTACTAAACCTAGGTGGCTGAACTTGTAAAAAATCTTTGACAGTTTGCATACATTTAGCTTTGTCCTCCATTTTCTTTACCACCAAACAAAGTATAATGCTGTAAAGTACAAGGCCATGTCCAATCAGGATCTGATGGACACGCTCCACCTCAAAAAATCCAAATCCATCAGGACCACGAGAGCTAAAGACTTAAACCTTGGCACTAGTATGAATAGGACATGCTGGAGGGATAGATTCATAACCCAGAGGCTTCCCATGCTTTGGAACAGGATCCCAGTTCGTATTAGGCAGAGCCCCTCACTGACTCTCTTCAAGAGAAATCTTGATGAGAGGATGGGAGATCGTAAGTTTACCCCAGGGGTCACATCTGTGTCACTACTAGACAGGGGCACAGTAAACTAATTCTATTATATAAAGGGACCTTCATTGTGTCACTACTAGACAGAGGCACAGTATTCTGGATTTATTCTGTACATTTTTGTACCATTTCATGGGGTGGCAAAAGCCACATCACTACGGCTAGGCTTACAAATGCCCCAGGGCAGATAGCCTAGTACTATACTATGAAACTATGAAGGTGCATATAATAATTTAACTTTAACATGATCAGGCAGATTTTGTTCCTTTAACCAAGCATGCCTCTTAATTACAGAACCCATAACTGTGGCCCTGCGGGAGGCCTCCAAAGAATCAAAACCACACTGCAAAGTATGCTTTCTAACTTGTTCAGCTGCATGCAATAAATCCTGCATTTCCTTGTTTTCTGCACATTTCAGAGTTTAATAACATTTTCTGTTTAAGCAATGCCATGACATGTTGCTGATATTTGAGCATATGAAACTGACAGTTTAAGGCCCTTATAAGCCAAAGTAGCAGATGTGTAAACCTTTTTTCCCCATCTATCCAGTGCCCTAGAATCTCTGTCAGAGGGGGTAGGGTTTTTTGCAGTGGAAGCCTTAACTCCTTTGGGACCCTGTGAAATAGTTTCTGGGTCTGCAGCAGGGTTTTTAAAAAGGAATTTATGAGAGTCAGGAACCCTGTAATATCTGTCAGGCTTAACAGGAGCTGGAGGTAAGGAGTCAGGGGTAAGACTAGATTCTGAAAACATATCATCTACAATATCCAACACAGGTGGAATGGCTAGTGGCCTGTGTTGAGGTAGTAAAAGAAAATCCCTGAGCCTCTTTTTAGATTCTGAAAAATCTTGGCTCGCCCAGTGGAAATGCTCCCTCTTGGTATGCAAGGTTTCCCCAAAAGAATAGTCCACTGGAGGAGAAGCTGAAGGTATAGATTCTTCAGCATCAGAATCCTCATGGGGGAACAGAATATTCCTGATCAGAAGAAATAGAAACCTAATCTGAAGATTCATAGTCAGTCTCTTGCCTAGGCCTCTTATCAGGAGGGGGATGGGAACCCCTGATCAAGGTAATTAAATCTTCGGCCATTTTGAGCATCTGTTTTTTGGGCATAGAGGCCTGTCCACGTAGCTCTTGAGTTTGTTTCTTTGCTTTAGAAGGTGCTTTAGTCTTTCCCTTTGAAGCTGAGGTTGGTTTAATGTAAAGATGTTTAGGTCTGAATCCACCCTCAGAAGCCGGTGCCTGCTCAGTGGTTCCAGACCCATCTGAAGGAATAGTATCTGAGGCACCAATACCTTGAGTTTCCAGCGGCATGGCCAACTCCACGTGGGAGTCGGTAGCAGCCTGCGACTCTAAAGTAGCAGGCATCAGGGGCTGCGAAAGCACCTCACTGAGAACAGTCGAACTGGCGACTGGCTTAGGAGAAGCTTCGTCGTCGGTTTTGGGCCTCGGTTGTCTATCTCTCTCCTTTTCTTTGCATTTTTTGTGCAGTCCAGTAGTCGGATGGCTATCCGACGACATTTCTGGATAATTAAACCAGCGTCCAAAATAGTTTAAAGCAAAATCATACCGACACTTAATAGTGCATTGGTTAAATCTAGCACAAAACCTACAACCAGAAACGTTGTGATCAGTACCTAGGCAAGGAATACAGTAAGAATGAAAGTCCTTATGAGGTATTTGCTTTCCACAAGAAATACAATTATTTACTTTTTCTGACATCGATCTGGAGTAAGAAAAATGTTTCCTCAACGGGGTACTTAGCTTTATTGAAGACTTCAGATCTGAAACTCGAACACGAAAATCCCGGCACTTGCAAACTGCTTCTGCTTCGGGCACCGCACAGCAAGAAAGACTAAAGAAAATGGTGTCGGCCGCATCTTTTATACCCCTGATGTCAGGGAAGGGGCGACAGCAGCTGACGCAGGACCCAAGACTTTGGAATTCAGGCCGACTGAAGACAACCTGCCAGCAGGATTACCCAAATGTAATGACTGCAACAGTGAAACACGAAGAACATCTGAAGGTTGAAATGAACGTATATATCTTCTGAGAACTAGCTGTTCTTGTGTTGGAGACTGCAAAGTAAACTAAGTAAAGTATAGGTGAGGTGAATGATGATGGCATCATGGCACAGAACAGAATGGAATGGGTGGGTGGGATGACTTGAAGTAGGGGGGATATAGCTGTGTAGAGAGCAGCACTGATGGGTACCTTAGGTAGACATGCATACGCATTAGGCAATGCTACATGGCATGGCACCTTTTTATACATCAAGTCAACCTTTCAGTGCAACTGTGCAAGAAATATGGACAAAGCCAGGAGGACAAAGGACTAGAAATAGGGATAGAATTTAAATATTGCTCCTATAAACTTAGAAAGTTAGTAGAATAACAGGATTTGCATTATTATATGTATTTTCTGAAGGATATATAAAGTCTGAAACTCCAATGTCTGTCATTGCTTAGTAATAGTATTATTTAGTGACTTTCAATCTTCAGTGATTCTGCCAGAAAACCACAAATTTTATGAGGAACAGAGTCTGTCAGACCAAAAATATGAGTCAAAAATCTGGACATTCTGTGAAACTCTGTATAGGTATGAAGGAGTCAGACTGGAGTAGGGACTAGGGAGATATATGGATTGGATATATTGTGTAGCTGACTGGCTGTGGTTGTAGATGTAGAATGATGTATTGTTTGTTTACAAACATAACCGCTGGAGGAGGGTATGAAGCTGCTGCCTAAACAATGCAAGTTTCATTGTTTCATCTTTCATATCATTATCTGACCAGACATGTGCTACAGCTTAGAAGCCGAACTAAGACAGAAGGAGCATGGTTTGGTTTTTGAATGCATGTTACAGGCTTTTCTGTGCTGCAAGCTGGATTATAAATTCCTTATATTTGTTTATTTATTCATTTATTTGTGTATTTGTTGTTTAGGCGTCTTCTACACTGTTTCCTACTTAGCTAGCTACCTACAGTATAAAGCCAGGCTTTACATACAATTCAATAAAATACAAAAGGTAATAGTAATAATATCAGAAAAAAAAAACATTTCACCTAAAAAGGAGCAGCACAGCACAGCAGACATAAACTAAACCAGCTAGCCTATCCCACCTCATGAACCCATTTACTTTATTTATTGCTTGCAATTCTTTTGTATTTAAGCATAGAGTAGACGTATTCATCATAGTCTCAGAGACTCGCACCTAATCACCTATGCATTTATTGCTTTGTATTCTGTGGCAGGTTGGTGTATTTGAAGCTTCGTAATCAGGGGAAATGGGAGACAGTCATAACTTGTAAAGGAATTATATTTTTAACAGAGTTGCTCAACCATTAATTCTGTGTTTTCTAATTGGAGCTCCTTACTTAGTATTTGTGTTTGTGTTTAGATTTAAGATTAGATGCTAGATTTGCATTGAGAAAGCGACACTAGGCTTGAATGAGCAATTTGAGCATGTTAATTTCAAAGCTGTTTTACAAAGGTGCACAGTGCAGTGTGCACTCTTCTCTTATTCTGGAGTTCTTTTGTGCATTTATTACTGGCTGGTTGCTATGGTAATGCCATTGCTCATTGACAATGTGCTAAAGTTGTTTTTATTTGATTTTATTATGCTTACTCCACTGTAAGGGATATGTAAACAAGCAGCTTGTTTGGCAAGAAACACTGTGTCCTAATAAACAGAATATTGTGGATTCTTGTTTGGGTTGTGGTCCCTCTCTCCTCCTGTTCCGTGTTGAGTGTCTGTGTTAGTAGTGTTACCTGTTCTGCATAAGGGACAGTGCTTTATACAGCTGCTGTGAATAATTTTGATAACATGCAATATTATGTGAGATGTTACATGTCAGCCAGAAATGTGAACAAAGAACTGCTTCAGCAATTCATGGATGGATCCTATTCCTGTGGGGTTTAAATATTCTTCTCTCACTGTTTTTAATATTTCACAGAAAACTTTTTATAATGATATTAAGGATTTTTATACTCTAGTCTGTGCAAATCTAAATAACATTACTTGTGTGAATTTCTCCTAAGTAAAATGTTACAGACTTGGAAATTTGCAATATTTATAAACACTTATAATGCTGGTCAAGTTAGGTATTAACCTCCGTCATGGAGAGCACCAGTCCAGTACCATGATACCTCTCAAACTCTTAATGCAAGAAATCTGGAGAAAGCCTAAAATAATGGAGGGAGGGACAAAGGTCTAAAAATAGGGAGAGATTTTAAATATTGCTCTTATAAACTTAGAAAGCTACTAGATTAACAGGATATGTGTTAGCAGCATGCATTTCCTGAAAGAGATTGTCTGAAACTCAAATGTATGTCATTATTTAGCTACTTATCCATAGTCATTTGCAAACTACAAATTTTATGATGAACAGACCAAAAATATGAGGCAAAAATCTGGGCATTCTTCAAAAATCTGTACAGATGACCAACACAGAATGTACTGAATTTATTCCAGCACAGTTTACCTAATATATTCAAATTATCCAATGTAGTATGTGTATGCTGGCTGTGGTTGCTAATATAATATTTTCACCTCAGACCTGCTGTCCTGCATTATCCATGGTAGTGGTGCTGCGGTAGCGTTGTCGCCTCACAGCAAGATGTTGTCCCATTCAATTCTCAGCTAGAGCGTCTTCTGTGTGGAGGCATGCGTGAATGGGCATGCCTTCGTTGAAGGTTGTGCGTCAGGGCTGGTAACTTGGCACGTAAAAATCCACTACCAAACATTAGCAGACCGGAGTTCCGCTGTGGTGACCCCTAATCGGGATAAGCCGAAAGACGCAACAAATTGCTGTCCTGTATTATGATACTGTGTGATGATGTCAGTTTGTGTATGTATTTTTGCACTTTGAACCAGGAGGCCAGCCCAGTGTAGGGATTGATGTCCTACAAGAAGTACAGAGTTAATAGTCCTAAGGTGCTGTGTGTGCCTTGTAAATGCACATTTCTTAATCTTGGCAGATTGAGAGGTATGCTGTCTGCACTTGTTTTTGTTCTTGAAAGCAATTCACCAGCTGATAGCCTCTAATCTATGGTTTGTGGTGGTGTTGTGCAATTACAGAGAGAGTTAGACTGTGCAGTGTGCAGCCTAGCTGGAGAGTGTGGAATGATGCCAGGCAGCAGGCCTTGTAAAAAGGCCTGTGCTGTCCTGCTTCAATTAGTCTTGGCTGGCTCCCCAGTCTCTCCTCCTGCAGTCTGTTACTTAAAATTGGATAAAGGTGTAAAATCACAACAGCGAACTTTGTGACAAGTTTACATTACAGTCCAGATCCCATAACTGACAGGCCTGGCAGGCCAGCATATGGGAGGAAACTGGGAAGAGGCTTTTTCACAGATGTGTTGAGGTCTGAAAACACAAGCCTCTTACTTTGGGAAACATGTTATTATACACATTGTACATGTTTGCTACAGATCTGAAAAGCAACAGTTAAACATTCACTAGCTACTTTCTGCCTTCTGTTTTGTTAACTGGATAGGTTGTCCTGGAGGATGTGGGCTGCAGCCTGCAGTCCATAATATGTATTCAGGTTAATTTTGGATTCTATGCACACTGTTGAGTAACTTGTGTTCTGATTTTTACAATGTACAAACATACACATTAACACTATCACATGGGCCAGTTTCTGTATTGTTTATGTAGAGTCTGTAGACATTATATAGTTAAAGCAGAACAGCTGGTGATGGTGATGAATATGGTACATGTACATGTTGTGTCTGTATGTCCGTGCTTCTGTGTATGCCTAATTCAGGTTTCTGTGTTGTGTTTGTGTCCCACTCCCGTCTCCCACCATGACATTTCACACCGTGCCTAGCAAGCATAGCATATAGTCTCTCTCTGTTATGATTATGAAGAACATATGAATTATAAAAAAATCATGCACACATATAAATGCTTGTACTAGTCTAGGGTGTGTGTGTGTGTGTGTGTGTGTGTGTGTGTGTGTGTGTGTGTGTGTGTGTGTGTGTGTGTGTGTGTGTGTAACTGTGTACTTCACTGCTGTGCCGTGCTTGTCTGAAAGTGACTACAGACTAGCTGTGCTCGTCATAAAACCTTTCCCTGTCTATTTAATGAACTTATTTGATTGAAGAGAGTACTCATACCACTCAGTTTCTTAGTGCAAGAAACCTGGACAAAGCAAGCTTACAATTTTGGGGGGGACAAAGGCTCAAAAATAGACAGATTTTAAATATTGCTCTTATAAACTTAGAAAGTTGCTAGAATGACAAGGCAATGGCATGCATTTTCTGAATGCTAACTCAAATTAATGTCATTATTTAGTGACTTCAATCCTTAGTCATTTGCCAGAAAACCACACATTTTTGAGGATCCAAAACCAAGGAGCAAAAGTATGAGGCAAAAATCTGGACATTCTGTGAAAATCTGTACAGTTGAGAGATACAGATGCCAAAAGCATCAGTCCTCTAATGTAATCATCATACCAGTCCCAAACCTACCTGGCTCACTTAAACTGTTTCATGTTTGTCTTACACTGACTCTGGTTGCTGCAAGCCTGCATGATAGCATGTTTGGATTTTACAGGACTTCACAAAATACTTCTGATGCAGCTGCACCTGTAGCCCAACTTGGGTCAAGAAGCAAAAAGACCCCCAGAACCAGTGTGACCCCCATTAAGGAGTCCAAGCATCAACTTGGACAAGCAGAGATGGCTGAAGGTGAAAAAGGTAAGACCTGTTCTCAGTAATATCCAAGCCTTCTTCTAATACCTCAAAACTCTTGTACCTGGCTGGCATGGCATTTTTTTTTATCATGAACAGTTACCTTCTAATACTTCTATTAAATATATTCATCTATTCCTTCTCCTTTACTCATAAAACAGTAATAGTATTAATTGAGAGTTTTTTCTTTTTTTTTTTACAATTGTTAAAATGTATTACTATGATTATTTAGTTACGCAGCTATGCTTATTGACCTGTAATATAAATATTTTACATTTCTTTAAATGGTTACTCTTGTTGTAATGTTTGCGGAACGTGGTGCTTTTCTCCCCGGGGCTACACTGGAAAAGAGCTATTTCCAGCTCAGTCAGACAATCCCGGTCAATAAATGTAAAACACATAAAAATGTCTCTGTTAGTAATATATTGTGGCGTAGTTTCAGCATAATTTCTGTCACACTTAGAGGGGGGATAAGTAGTTTTTTCTTTCATTTTACAAATAGGTCAGATGGTGACTCAGGTCCAGGAAACAAGAATGTCTTCTTTATTTCAAGCTGTACCAGTAGCAGTACCAACCACAATCAGTGTAAGTGAGGAGGACCCAGTAATCATCATCACCCATGCAGAGCAATTAGAAGCAGAGACACCTAAAGATGGAAAAGGTATTGGGTGTTCAACTTCTCACTCTCTCTCTCAGTCATATATTTCTTTACTAAAAGTAGTAAAATCTGTGAGATAATCAAATTGTCTTCATGCTTAGTTACAGGAGGTTTTTGTGCTTATTTAACAGGTCATGTTGATAAAAAAAGAAGACTTTCTTCATTCCAAGCAGCTTGGAAGATGTCATTTGATTGGCTAAGTGAGAGCAAGGTTGGGCAAGGGTATGCATTCTGTAAAGTGTGTCACTGCAACATTAGTATTGGCCATGGAGGACGCAATGATCTGCACAGGTACATGGAGACAGAGAAGCACAAGACAAATGCAAAGCAGGCATCTGGATGGAAAGTGACAGATATGTTTGCCACCAAAGCCCGACAAGCAAGTATAGCTCAGAAAGCAATAAGCGCTGAAGTGGATTTTATTTTCACACTTGCAGAGCACAACCTGCCCTTTAGTGCTGCAGATCTGCTGCTGAAATACATGAAAAAACACTATGGTGATCATGAAGTGTTGAAGATTGTGAGCTGTGGGGCAACTAAGTCTGCATGCATTACGCGTGATGTCCTGGGTCCAAAATATCAGGAAGATGCAGCAGCAGTTTGTCGGAAGCAGCCTTATTGCATTTATTTAGATCAGAGCACTGATATGGGGGATAATAAACTCCTTGTGATTCTGGTTGGATTTTTTGACCAGGCAAAGGGTAGAAATGTTGTTTGGTTCTTAGACATGCCCAATTGCATGGTAGGTACAGGTGAAGCGATATACAACTGCCTTATGAAAACTCTACACAGATGCAGTATTCCAGTAAATAATATGGCTGCATACTCATCAGATAATGCTGCCGTCATGGTTGGTAAATACAATTCTGTACTATCACGATTAAAGACGGTCAATCCTGATCTCTTCATTATGGGTTGCCTGTGCCATATAGCAGACCTCTGCATCAAATCAGGTTTGTAAGCAATGAAATCACATGTAGAAGAGTTAATATCAGACATTTATAATCACTTTTCACATATTGCACAGAGGCAACAGAAGCTAAATGAATCTGCATTATTTGTTGACACTGAGGTACTTGTACTTATCCGGCATACCCCCAACTCAGCATACTTGGCTGAGTCTTCATAAAGTTATAAAGCGAATACTGGACCTGTGGCCTGCACTTTTATTATACTTCCAATCGTATGAGCCCCGGTCACACAGAATAGACCTCATAACAGAATGGCAGAATACTCAAGAGGTAAAACTGGTATTCCTTTTTCTGAAGTATGCTATGAAGTCTCTCCTTAAGTTCAATGTGCAATTGCAGGCCAGAAGCAGTCAACGTTTAACTCTGTACATTGATATCACACATCTACAGGTTTATGCAACCAGGTTATTGAAGCCACATGCTGCTGTACAATTTCTAGATAATATCAGTACCACCAGTAATTCTTTTTTTGAGGATAATAATAATATTTTGCAGCAGCAATACCTTTAAGTTGGATCTGATGTTGAAAAATATCTGCATGACAATAGTGAAGACATAAGTACTGTAAGTGAGCACACCTTTTATAAACAAGTAAAAGCATTTTATGTTGCAGTCCTCCTGAAAATGAAAAAAACATTTGCCTGTTGGTGATGCCTTACTGCAAAATACTGCCAGTGTATTGGACCCTTCTTTGAAACCCGTGTAGGACTTTGCAAGTCATGGGAACAGCGTTCTCAACTTAAGACTGAGCTTGGCATACATCAAGTTGTTAACATCAAGCTGCCACAACAACAGCACAGTCGGGAATCTGAAACAGATAAATGTTTCCTCTGGTACTGGTCCAACAGTCCTACAAAGTCCTGAAGCAGAACGAATACCTCTCTTTAAGCAGCTCATTTTAATGCTGCTTTGTTTGCCACATTTGAATAGTGAACCTGAGAGAGCATTCAGCATGGTGAGAAAAGTTAAAAACAGAGCTGAGGTAGTCATTACATGCCAAAACACTTAACTCATTGCTAGCAATCAAAATGAATGAGGACAGTGACTGTTTTTCCTGTGGAAGTCCCACCACACATTCTACAAGCAGCAAAAAGGGCAACTCTAGTATACAATAGAGAACATGCCCTCCAGGCCCAGGGCCAGGCAGCACAGCCAGACCCAGGAGGGCCACAGCCAGAGACCATCAGTGCAGACGGTGAAGAAGAGCAAGAGGGGGTAAGTAATCCATGATCTGCTGTGATTGTGTGAGTCACAGTCTCATTTCACTGTCTCACAGATCATGGATTGCTTCCTTTTGCTCTGACTTGACTATTTTAAAAAGAAAAGGTTGGTTATTTATTTTGAATTGGTTGCTATTTTTATTTCATTTTAAGTGTGTGGTTATTTTTAATTTGGTTGCTATTTTTATTTCATTTTAAGTCGGTGCCTGCGGGGTTATTTATTTTGAATTGGTTGCTTGCTGCTATTTCTATTTCTTCAATTTCATTTTAAGTCTGTGTGTGTGGGTTGCTAGCCTGTGACTGACAACTTTGTATTTACTTAGCTAACCGGTAAAAATTTGTCATTTTGTATTTGTATTTATTTTAAGTTTTGTTTTATACAAGAGAATCTTATTCTTATTTCATTTTGATTTATTAAAATTTTAACACCACCACCACTACTTGTTAGAATAAGTAGACTAGTTAGTCAGTAGTACAAGACAGTAAATTTTATTTTTATTTAGGTTCATAGGTAGGTACTAGGCTATCTGCCCGAAGGCATTTATAAGCCTAGCCAGAATGTGTTGGCTTTTGCCGCTCCCTTAGATTAGTTCCCCTGTGCTTTTGTCCAGCAGAGCCACTGAAGTGATCCCCAGGGTAAACTTTCCGTTTCCCATCCACTCGTCTTTATATAAAGAGAACTTTATTTTAAGTTATAGTTTTATACACGTTCAAATGTCACTGTAATTTGTTCAGTGTGACAGTGTTATTTTTCTAAAAGAATACTGCATTTTAGTTTTGTAAATTTGCACAAGTTCAGATATTAATATAAATAAACACTATTGTTCTTATTTTGTGTTTCATGATCATATTTAGGTTGTCTGTTCTTCAGTTTGCATTTAAAAGTTGGTCCACTACTTGTTAGAATTTGTTTGTTTTATAATTGTGTACGGTGTAACAGTAAAGTAAGTAGACTAGTTAGTACAAGACAGTACATTTTATTTTTATTTATATAGAAAACTTTATTTTAGGTTTTAGTTTTAAACAAGTTCAAATGTCATTGTAATTTGTTCAGTTCAGTGTTATTTTATCTAAAAGTATATTGTATTTTAGTTTTGCAAATTTGCACAAGTTCAAATATTAATATAAATAAAACAGTATTGTTCTTATTTGTGTTTCATAGGTTCATAGGTAGGTACTAGGCTATCTGACAAAAGCATTTATAAGCCTAGCCGGAATGTGTTGGCTTTCGCCGCCCCCTTAGATCATGATCATATTTTGGTGGTCTCTTCTTCAATTTGCATTTAAAAGGGGTATCCCACAATTCCATTGGGGTTGGCGGGGCTACATAATTATGTATGCAAATTGTATGTTAATCAGCATACAGATTTGTACCTATTTTTCATGGGCTTTGTCCTGATTTTTTATGTTTCCAGGTTGAGAGGTATGATGTTATATACAATGTTCCTTTATTTAAAACAATTTTTTATTAATTTTAAAACAAAGATTGTGCAAAATTATTTTTACAGACATTTTTTGCTAAGTTAATGAATTCAGTGAAAGAAACAGTAGCTTTACATTTCCAGTTCTTTGTGACCATTTTTCAATGAAGAGTGGGTAAGTATTGCCAAGTCAAGATGTGCCATGGTGATCGACTCCTACCCAAGAAGACTGAATGCTGTAATTAAATCAAAAGGTGCTTCAACAAAGTATTAATTTAAGGGTGTGCACACTTATGCAACCAGAGTAATTTACATTTTTTTATTTTTTTATATTTTTTCCCTAAGACATTTGTTTTTCAACTGAATTGTACAGATTATAGGTCACATTAAAGGTAGGAAAAGTTTTGAAATGATTTATTGTAATCCCATTTTTTATATCACAAAAACCTGGCATTTTAGCAGGGGTGTGTACACTTTTTATATCCACTGTAAGCAACTGATAACATCCAATAGTACATACCACCGTCTCACAAATAACACGGCTTCTGGTAGGACATAGAAGTACGACTGCAACATGTGCACTTAAAGATGAAACACTCTTCAAAATGGTCAAAGGTCTCCTTAATGACAGAGTTTTGTTGATCTAACCAAAGTCTTGTAGGTCACCCCATCCTCATAACCCAAATACCTGGGCACGAGTCAAGAAGTAACATTTTATTTCCAAAGCCACCTCTCTAATCAGGAGTTTTCAGTCAAAATCTCACCCAAAACCCTTAAACAAAAGTGAACTCAATTCTGGCCCCTTCACTATTTTGCAATTTTATCAACAACCTCCCTTATAACGTAACAACAGCTCCCAATCTTGCGATATGTAAACAATAGGGTCCTGTTCTACTCCATGAAACTCTCTTCAAACCCTGGAAAACCAAGAACAAGCCCTTTACCTGGATTACTAACAAAAATCTGCTCCTTACTTTATCCAAAACCTAATGCATGATCTGTGGGACAAAACCTAAACTTGCCAAACTTATCAACTCCTTGTATATCAAAACCATGGACTATGGACTACACTAATAATGTCAATTCCATTAGATACCTAGAATTATGCCAGGGCTCATCCCTTACATTTAGCAAATGCCCTGAAAATTCTAGAGAGAAATTTACATTATCTTCCATTCTGGGCCAGACACATATACCACTTTATGTCTTATTCTGTCAGACCTGCCATAAGTAAATGGGTCCTTCGGTCACAGCTGGAATGTGGTACACCACTTATCACTGCTTTCTCAAAAGATAAATGAAAATGCTAACCAAATTCTTTCAAATTAACTATGCAGATTTATCACTCTTCTCAAACAAGAACAAAAAACAGATAGATTTGGCAGGACTTGACATCATACTGTTTACCCAAACAACAGACACAGCTGATATGAGACAGTCTTACAGGGAACTTGCCTACCACAAGAAAGTACAGTTTTGTACCTACCATAAATGTAGATGTTCGAAGATCCACATTGCTGCAGTCCTTACACTTGAGTAGTCCGCTGTCCTCGGTCGGCCCGAATATCAAAGTATAAGGCTGACGTCGGTCAAGGCGCATTTGACTGACATCAGGACGTCAGGGTACAAATGCGCATGACCGACGTCATATCCTCAGTCTTTTCTTGCCCCAGATGTCAGAAGACCCTAAAAATAAAGGTCAAAACCAAAAGACAGCAAACAACCAACCCACCACCCTTGCACTAACTATATGTACAATATATACAAAATACACAATATGTACAACCCAACCCACACAACCACCTCTAACTACAGAGGGAAGGAGGGAGGGTAAATTGGACTGCAGCAATGTGGATCTTCGAAAATCTACATTTATGGTAGGTACAAAACTGTACTATGTTCTTCATCTCACATTGCTGCAGTCCTTACACTTGGGTAGAATCCCAAAGCAGAGGTAAGGGAGGATGGCTAACTACAAGGAAGCAGGAGCTGCCAAAATGCCCTGCAAAACAGCAGTGGCAAAACCAGCCCTGGATTTAGAGTAAAGTGGCAGGTGATAATGCCTAGAGAAAGTATGCACTGAACTCCAAGTAGCTGCCTCCAAAATATCCTTGGTTGCCACTCCCCTCAAAAAGCTGTTGAAGTGGCAGTAGCCCTAGTGGAATGAGGCCTAATCCCAGCTGGAATCTCCTTGCCATGATGGGAATAACAGAAAGCAATGCAAAACCCAATCCACTTAGAAATAGTTTGTTTTGACACAGGCTTGCCCTGAGAACTCAAAGCAAAAGAAACAAACAACTGCTGAGACTGCCTGAACCCTTTAGTTCTGTCCAAATAATATCGCAACTGCCTGTGTACATCTAAAGTGTGCAAAATCTTTTCCCCTTTATTTTGGGGATTTGCATAAAAAGTAGGCAAATGAATAGTTTGGTTTAAAGCCACACTAGAAACCACCTTAGGCATAAAGGAAGGATTAGTACGTAATGATACCCTATCCTTATGGAAAATCAAGAAAGGCTCAACCGCCATAAGGGCCTGCAATTCAGAAACCCTTCTTGCAGAAGTAATTGCCAACAAAAAGCAGTCTTCCATGACAAATATTTCAACTCAGAAGTAGCTGCAGGCTCAAAGGTTGTAGAGTGAGTTTCTCCAACACAAAATTGAGATCCCAAGCAGGAGTAGGAGCTCTTCGTGGGGGTCTTAT
Organism: Protopterus annectens; assembly: GCF_019279795.1. Classification (NCBI taxonomy): domain Eukaryota; kingdom Metazoa; phylum Chordata; order Ceratodontiformes; family Protopteridae; genus Protopterus; species Protopterus annectens. The sequence continues at coordinate 1,227,941,383 of NC_056744.1, forward strand.
ATTCTTTGCCCCTCTAAGAAATTGCTTGAACAAAGGATGAGAAAACAATGGTGGGTCACAATCACAGTGAGCCGAAATTGCTGCAGCATGAACCTTAATAGAAGAGAAAGACAAACCTTTGTCCAGTAACTCAGTAAGATATTGAAGAGCCACACTCAAATTAGGCTCAGAAACATCAAAATCTTTGCTGCACTCCAAAATAAAAATCTCTTCCATTTATCTGCGTACACTTTCCTTGTACTAGGCCTTCTAGCTTCCAAAATCACATTCAAAACTTGTTGTGGAAGTTGAGACCCTTTATGGTTCAAAACAGAATATGCCAGGCTGTTAGGTGAAGAGAGTGAAGTTTGACATTGAGCAAATGGCTGTCCTCCTGTGACAACAGGTGTGGAATCAAGGCAAAGGCCATGGAGGCTTCCGTACCAGACTTCTCAGTAATGGGTACCAGTGCTGTCGAGGCCAATCTGGAGCTATTAAAATCATCCTTGGCTTGTCCTGTCTGACCTTTAGAAGTACCTTTGGGAGGAGAGGCAGAGGTGGAAAGGCATACACATGAAGATTGCTCCAATTGAAAGAAAGAGCATCCACTTTCCAAGCTGTGGGATGAAACCTTTTGTGCAAAACTTTGGCAGCTGATGGTTTAGTGGAGAAGCGAACAGATCTATGTCTGGAGTTCCCCATGACACTGTCAATTTCTGAAACACATGAGGATCCAATTTCCACTCGTGGGGATCCATAATTCGTCTGCTCAACACATCTGCTAAGGAGTTCTGTGCTCCTGGCAGAAACCTTGCCTGAAGATTGAGTTGTAACTTGAGAGCAGTCTCCCACAAAATCATTGCTTGCCTGCATAGAGGGTAAGAATCCGTTCCCCCTTGCTTGTTGATGTACCACATGACAGTTGTGTTGTCTGTTAGAATCAACACCTGCCCTGGAAGAAGTAAATCCTTGAAAGCTATTAATGCAAACTGGACTGCTAACATCTCCTTTAGATTGATATGTAGATGCTGTAGTCTGGCAGGCCACTTGTCTTGTATCCACTTTCCATTTAGATGAGCTCCCCAAGCTTTGTCTGAGGCATCTGTCGTTAAAATCTGACTCGCCTCTGGCCGGGTCACAGAGAGTCCCTTGTTTAGGTGACATTCCTGAGCCCACCACAAAAATTCCTTTTGAATGCAAGGTATTATTTGAATGACAGTGTCTAGATCCTGGCAGTGCTGTGTCCATACATTTTTGAGATACCATTGTAGCTTCCTCATATGCAGTTTGGCATTGGGAAGCACCAGAATACAAGATGCCATGAACCCTAAGGCTTGAAGGACTGTCCTTGCAGTCAGCCCGGACTGATGAGATAGCTGATGGAAATAAAGGGATAGACTCTTTTGTTTGTCCGGGGTTAAAAAGGCCATCTGGGATGCTGTATTCAGTCTCACACCCAGAAAGCACATGTCTTGAAAGGGTACTAGACTGGACTTTATTTCGTTCACAGAATACCCTAGGCATCTTAGCACTGCTATCACATATTCCAAATGACAAAGAAGCTCTTCCCTTCCTTGAGCCAGAATCAGGCAGTCGTCCAAATAAGGATAGATCTGTATTCCTTTCAGCCTGAAGAAAGCTATCACTGGAGCCAGAACTTTTGTGAACACTCTGGGCGCAGTAGATAAGCCAAAGGGCAATGCAGAGAACTGATAGTGAAAAGTCCCAGCTCGAAAACGCAGATACTTCCTGCAACTTAGTCTGATAGGAACATGAAGGTAAGCCTCCTTGAGATCCAAAGTTACCATCCAATGATCTTTGCCCAGCAGAGGCAAAAGCTGTTGTAACGTCAACATTTTGAACTTGGGAATGTCCAGATAAGTGTTGAGGATAGATAGATCCAAAATTGGCCTCCACGTGTTCCCCTTCTTTGGTACTAGGAACAGGCGAGAATAAAATCCTAGGCCCACTTCTGGCATAGGGACCGGCTGTATGGCCCCTAGTTGAAGTAACAGAGAAATTTGCTTGTGAGCCTCTATTCTTTGTTGAGGAGGAACGTCTGGCATGCCCCTGAACGGAGGCAAGGTATGGAAATAAAACCTGTAACCTTGGTGTATGATATCCAATACCCATTTGTCCTGGGTAATTAAACTCCAATTTTCTTTGAAAAGTGCCAACCTTCCTCCCAAAGGTGCTGCCAGACGAGAAGGCTCTGGCAGCTGAAAAGGTAGGTCATTGGGTCTGTTTACGAAAGGACTGACCCCTGCCCTCACCTGAAGACTGTGCAGGAGAACTCCCTGTTCTAGGCCTGAAAGAGCCCTGAGCTCTGCCCCTACCACATCTAGATCTACCCCTAGGACTGGGAATCATAAGAAGGATACGTCCACCCTTTAGCAGGCCAATTTCTGCTAAACTTTGGAGGCTGAACCTGCAAAAAATCTTTAACAGTCTGCATAGACTTTGCTTTGTCTTCCATTTTCTTCAAAACTGCCTCAACAGGAGGACCAAACAACACGTCAGATTGTAAAGGAGCATCTAAAATCCTTGTTTTAACATGTTCAGACAAATTTTGATCCCTTAGCCAGGCGTGCCTGCGAAGAACTGACCCAGTGGCAGCCACCCTAGACGAGGCCTGTACTGCATCAAAACCACATTGCAAAGAATGCTTACCCACCTGTTCAAAAACATGCACTAAATCTTGCAACTCTTTACAATCAATACCTACTGCCAAAGCATCAACCTTAGACTTTAATTGTGAAAGGAGATAGTTTTGGTATTTCAACATGTGAAACTGGCAATTCAAAGCCCTCATAGCAAGAGTGGAAGAAGTATAAACTTTCTTTCCCCATCTATCCAAGGCCCTAGCCTCTTTGTCTGCAGGAACCGGATTCTTAACAACAGAAGCCTTAACACCTTTAGGCCCCTGGCTAACAGTTTCTGGGTCTGCCCTAGGACTCTTAAAACGATACTTATGAGCTTCAGGCACCCTGTAATACCTATCCGGCTTAACAGGAGCAGGAGGCAAAGAATCAGGATTAAGGGAAGCCTCTGTAAAAACATCTTCCACTACATCCAAAACAGGAGGTATAGCCAAAGGCCTATGCTGGGGTAAAACCAAAAATTCCCTAAGCCTTTTCCTGGAATCAGAGAAGTCCTGACCTTCCCACTTAAAATGCTCCCTCATGGAATGAAGAGTTTCTGAAAAAGAAAAATCCTCAGGAGGAGAAGCAGAAGGAGTAGAATCATCCACATCAGAATCAGAATAAGGAGAGTACTCCTGCAAGTCTTCAGCCGAAGACTCTGACACATCTGAAGCCTGCTCAAAACCCCCAGCTCAGGCTCCACCCTAGGCCTCTTATCAGGAGGGGGCATAGAACCCCTAATCAAAGTAATCAAATCTTCTGCCATTTTAAGCATATGCTTCTTGGGCACAGCACCTGAAGAGCTAGGGGTAACACCAACTGAAGCTAAACCTGGCCTGCCCCTGGGAGAAGCCTTAGAAACAGAAGGAGAGGGGCCTAGCCACCCTTGGAAGGGAGGGGAGTATAGCAACCTGAGAAGCCCCCTCAGCTTGACTTGCCTCCTGAGAGGCCACATCTTGCAATACTAAAGTCTCACCCTGGGAACACAAAGAAACCTCCGGTGGAGCCACCGGCTCCACCGACACCTCTAAAGAACCGGCGTCCGGTACAGACGGTTCTTCCAGCCTAGGCTTAACTGCTTTGTCCTTGCGCTTCTTTGTAGAAGCGGGTGTTGGAGCATCCGACGGCATGTTATAATTGCACCGCTTCCCAAAGACTAACCTTGCACAATCCAATCTCCTCTTTATAGTGCGTTTATTAAATCTAGCACAAGAGCGACAGCCAACAACGTCGTGCTCAGGCCCTAAGCAAGGAATACACAAAGTATGATAATCTCTATGCGGTATCTGTTTCCCACAAGAAATGCAATTATTGACTTTTTCTGACATCCGGTAAATCACTGAGGCAAGAAAAAACTAAAATATTCTAACGGGTACTTAGCCAACTTTGAACTCGGTCTGAAACTTCGAAATCGAAAAATCTCAGAACGCCAACCGGCACTTGCAATGCTGCTTCTGCATCGGACCATGTGGCAAAAAAGACTGAGGATATGACGTCGGTCATGCGCATTTGTACCCTGACGTCCTGATGTCAGTCAAATGCGCCTTGACCGACGTCAGCCTTATACTTTGATATTCGGGCCGACCGAGGACAGCGGACTACCCAAGTGTAAGGACTGCAGCAATGTGAGATGAAGAACATCATTTGTCCTTTCTGACAGACATAAGACATTTTTGAAATAGCTTCGCCCTCCCAACAGACACAACAGAGAAACAAGCAAAGTTGGAGCTGAAGCCAACCACTGTCAGATACTAATGCTGCTAATCTGAGAAGAGTTTGCATAAATTTATGTATGACAAGAAAAGAGTTTTAAAATGCTAGTACATTCCTCCTATGTATCAGCATGAAGCAGCCTGAAGCTTTGTAGACTGGACAGTCATCCAATATGCTTGGAAAGATATATCCTATGTTATGTCTACTGTAACAGAGATCTAATTAAGAACATCTAGCTTTACTTCACTGGAACATCTTGTATACTTTTGTTTTGATACTTTCTGTACTTCCACACTAACACCGAAATTAGTCCACTGAGATGAGATCTCTACCCAAGTAAACAAATTCAAACAAATAAACAAAACATAAGTACGTCATTAAGTTCTTTATTTAATAACTTTTGAAATTAGTGCAACTTTTTGCATGTATAATTCCTTATTCAAGTGGAGGGTAATGAATTAGGGATTTTGGGACTGCTTGTCCCTTTATTATTCCCTGCACTGCTACACTAGCAGCGATAAGGGGGCATACATATCCTTAGAACAACAGACTCAAGATTTAAAGAAAATTCTCAAGAAAGATTTATGTCACATGCTCCACAATGCAAAAGTCCCCTCTGGAAGAAAAAATGCTATTGTGAAGTTCTCATGCATCTTTTATTTTCACATGATTTGTAGCAATTACAATACAAGGGATTTATATCTTGTGCTATATTTCATTAGCCTTACTCTCACAGTATTACACTCCCAACATTCTTCTATACAACAGTAAGACTAGAGATAATTCCTGGACAGCCCATGTCCCGGTCTCCATTTCATATCAGGCTACATCAAAGGTTTTTCTACTTCTGCTCTAGTTCTACTGCCTTCCTTTCAGGATGCCCTTAGCTCAGTGAATGCTTACAAAATGAACAACACTAATTACAGAGAATAAGAGATGCAAGTCATGAATCAACCCCTACATCGAGATCGTTGGAAGTTGTTGGCACAGGTAAGATACTGTGTTTTAAGTCCCCCCCCCCCCCAAACTAGGAAAGATAGTTACAGCAGACTTTAGCTATAGTCTGGGAAAGGATCCTGCAGGAATGAACTTTGACTTTCAATGTTCTTCTGTCTCCCTCTCAAGTGGGTAACCTTCATTTTTCATTTCAAACAGGGCAGATTACAAACAGGACCGAACTTTCTCACACAACAGCCATATATCTGCCTACGCCTTTTGACTTGCCAGATGACTGTATGACACTGACCCAGATGACCCACTAATCAATTCACTGTAGCAGGGGCAAGAGAATGGCATCCCCAGACTAAGCAAACATCCTACAAGAAATTTATTCCTGCCTGAGGTACCTAAGACTGATGTCTCCACCAAGGTGCCTACAGAAGCCCTGGGACCATCATCTCATCCCTCTTGGTCTTTATGATGCCTATCCTTCCATATGAAGCACCCTCTCCCCTTATAGTGATTCTTTTCGGCTCCAGTTATGTACCGCCTGCTACCGGAAGTATGCCTCCACACAAAGATTTCCTTGGCCAGTGCGCTTGCACAGAGATGTGTATGGCAATGGCAAGCCTGTGATCTGTGGTTGTAATGCCTAGTGCTCCTCTCATGTGTTACTTAAGTCCCAAGCCACAGCCACTCCCCACCCCCATCTCCTAGCATGGATGAGCCAGCAGTGGCCACATCCTCTCCACTCGAGCTCTTTCAATGGCCAAACTAAAAATTCCTCTGTCATAGCCTCGACTTCATCCTTCTGTACCACAGACCAGGGGATTCTCATTTATCCTTTTCTAGACTAGAACTAAGGGCTTCTCAGTAGACTTGGATAGTTTGCTGGTGTGACACATTACAATCCACTATAATCCATTTGTGTTAACTGACAAAAATATGACACTGGTTATGGCCAGGTACTGATATGGCACAAATCTTGCGTTTATCCCATACCTCCCACAGTGCAGATCTGCCCTTGTTTATCTCACAATAAATTTTCCTACCTACAGGTCTATATAACCTGGCATGTTATGAAGCAAGAAGCTAAGAGAAGTATGGCACACAGGCCTCAGGAAGTCAGTAAGGCCTGGTAGAGGTCAAGAGATGACAGCTTGGTGAGAGATGGAGGTAAGGTTTAGTGAAGTAGACGATTATGAAAAATCAAGATCCAGATTTATGGTAAATACATAATTATCATATTCTGGATTATCCAGTCTGTCCACTTTATTGATATGAGAATCCCCTGCCAACATCTTTGGTGGCATAATGACAGAATACCACAAAGTATAGCAGTCCGAAAGAAAGACCTTCACTGACATAATTTGTAGTGCCTGGCAAAGGTATGCATAAGCACCCAGCTGCAAAAATATCACTAACAGATGAATTTTTAAAAAAGGCAGAGGAGGTGGATATTGCCCTAATTGAGTGAGCCTTTGGTCCAGTTGTAAGAGGTTTGATAGATAAGGAATAGCTGAATGAAATATGATTGTAGACCCATCAGAACAGTGCAACATTAGATATTGTGGACCAATTTTTGCTGTGCAGAAGGAAACTAACAGCCGATCATGCTAGCTGAACTATTGGATTTGTCAAATGAAGGACACATGCTCCAAGATACAGTCATACCATCAGAAAGAACTGCTTCTTACAAAATTTAGGCAGGAGGGAAAAGTATAACAATTGAGGATACCAGAGTCTTTGTATAAAATGGCTACTCACTGCACACCACGCAGAAGACAATGTCAAGCTGCAGGTGTGAGATTCAAGCTACTTTATCAGCTATTTTCAGAATATTTTTCCTAGAGGACCAAAGAGATTTTTGGATGTAGAACAGGTTAAATAATAATATAAAAGTTTACCCTATAAAGAATGAGCCAGCAAGCTGAAGGGGTTCTATGCTACTTATTCTTCAGATAGTAACCAATGCCCACAGTTGTGATAATGCTTGTGAAACCTTCCTGTTGCTGCAAAGGGAAATGACTGAATGACAAAGCCCAGGAGCTCACTAGAAAAATCAGGCTTACCCTGGATTTGAAGTAGATACAGATGCTCGGTGGTACATACAAGGAAAAGACCGGTAATAATGTGAAAGAAGGAAATAAATGGAAGACCTGTAAAATGTCATTATTAGATGCAGTTTAGAAATTACAGTTGTGCTTCTGCAAAAAGGGGATAAAAAAGACAGAAAGGTTGCCAGCTGTGTTAAACTAGTGGGTGGACTCTAAAGCATAGCTCCCACTATACCATTAATGTTTAGAAGGATAAAGAAGGGAATTACATTTTTTTATTTTTATTTTTTTATTTAATTTATTTTACATTTGTTTACCGGGAGTTTGCCCTTTTTCAGCGGAGGCCCAGGGAGAAAAGCTCCACACATAAAAACTGACACAGCAAAATATATAAATACTAATGTACTTAAGAATATACATGCTAAAATATGCATAGAGAGTTATCTTTAGAGAAAAATCATCATACGGTGCAGTATTGGCAACACGAACATAAAGATGCAATTATACTTAAAAATACACATAAGAAGAAAATTTGCAAAAATATGCATAAAGAGTTATCCACAGAGTATGGAGTAGGTAGTAGACAGAAGGAAATAGAATACATAGTAGAATGGAGTAAATAGTAGAAGGAAAATAGATTAGATAATGGATAAGAATATGTGCAGGCATATGCATAGGAAGTTATCCAGGTAAAAAAGAGTAGATAGCAGAAAAAAAGACAGAGTAAATATTAGATTGAAGGAGAATATACCCTTAAACCTTAAGCCCCTTAAGGTATCACTGTAGGATTAATGAAACAACTGAGAAATAGTCCAAAAATTGTCTGTATGCATGTATGTGGAATAAGTGAAGAAGCATTATGTGGTACCTGGAGTAGAACAAGATATTGATCTAATGGAGTTTATCCTGGGTCTGAGCAAGCAGGTGCACTTCCATGAGCTGGCTGAGTAAGACCAGGGAAGGGTTTTAAAGTTATGTTTATTATCTAGGATCCAAATTTCTAGAGGAAGGGTGTTCCATATCTTGCAATGAGAGTACAGGGAGTCCATCTGAACTATTCCTGCATTTGGATATTTCAACTAGTGCTTTGTTGGTGGATCTTAGAAGATGATTTTTAGTGTAGTGATTTAGTAGGCCTTCGACTGATGGTGTTTTTTGAGAGTGGTAAAGGATATGATGTGCAATTGTAAACTGATTATATATAAAGAGGTTTGGAAGCTCCAGCCATGATAGTTGTTTCAGGGCTAGACAATGGTGGGTCCTGAAAGCTGAGTTGATAGCAAACTTTGCGATTTTGTTGTAATAGCTGGTTAATTTGTTTAAGTCCCCTTTATGTAGGTTAATTAGTATGGGGGAAGTATAGAGAAGTGCCAAGAGTAGTAAGAGTTTTTGCATTGGTGACTCTACTGCTATTGGAGAGGTATATTTTGTATCTGTTGAGGGTGCCAAGTTTTTTTTTTTTATGGACTTTTGTTATTGTTTGTGCAATATGTTTGTCGAATTTCATGTTGTTATCTATGGTAACTCCAAATAGTTTGGTTCGTGATATAGGTGAGATGGGGATATTGTTTGAGGAGATTATTTTAAAAATGGGGGAATGTGGTGTGAGGCTTTTGAGGGATGAAATATCATTAGTTGTGTTTTTTTAGGGTTAAGTATTAGCTGTGAGTTGGATAACCATGCTTCTATGGCAGAAAATGATTCTTGGGTAATTGGGTAGAAGAGAGAGGGCAGAACAGATAAGCATGGAGTTGTCAATATACTGGACCAGATTGGCATGCAGGCTGGGTTTGTAGAAGTCATTGGTAAGTACTGTAAAGAGAAGAGGTCCAGGATCGATCCTTGGAGAACACCTAAGGTTACTGGGAGGAAAGGGGATAGAGAGTTTTGTCATTTTACGGCTTATTGACAGTTAGATAGGCAGTTTTTGGACCATAACAGTGTGGAGTTACTTAGGCTGTGTTTTGAGAGTACTGTTTGGAAGCTGAGATGGACAGATCGAGAAAGATAGTGGAGACCAGGTTATCATTGTTCCATTGCTGATTTACAGAGGTGGTAAAGATAATAAGGGCTGTGGTGGTGCTGTGATTGGGTCAAAAACCATGCTGTGTATTGGCCAGGAGGTTATTAGTTAGGAGATGGTTTAGGATTTGGGAATGTATGCATTTCTCAAGCATTTTTGACAAGGGGGATAAGTATGGCGATTGGTCGGTAGTTAGATAGCTCGGTTGAGTTACCACCTTTATGAAGTGGTATTATGTGTGAAATTTTCCAGAGGGTTGGGATGCATTGTTCAGCTCTTGATCTATTTATTAATAGGGAGACAGGGTAAGAGATGGCCTTGGCTGCAATTTTGAGGTATTCTGCTGGGAGTTTAATGGCTGCTAGGGATGTGGGTTTAAGTTTTGTCAAGTAGTTATCCATTGTTTTAGTAGGTACTGATTGTAGGGAGAAGCAGTTTTGATCTGTTGTTGAGGTGATGTGATTAGGGTAAGTTGTGGGTAAAGAGGTATTTGTGAGGTTTAAAATGTACTTGGTGAAATATTGGTTAAATTGAGTGTCAATATTGTCTGTGGTGGTATCAATATTTGGGGGTGGAGTACTGGTTTTATGTGGTTGTAGGATTTTATTAATAGCTACCCAGAATTTTTGAGGGTTAGATTTGTGCTTTGTTTGGATGTCTGGGTAGTGATTTTTCTTATCCATTCTTATTTGTTTTTGGCCTTGTTTCTTAGTTCTAGGCATGTCTGTGTATTTACTATAGTTTTGTTGTGAAGCCATGCTTCCCATGCTTTACCCCTATGTTTTAGGAGAATTCTAGTAGTTTTCGTGAGCCAGGGGGCATAGTTGGACTTTGTTCTTACTATTCTGATAGGGGCAAGGTTATTTAGCATGCTCAGAAAGTAGAGTTAAAGTATTCAACAGCACTGCCAAGTGGGAGAACAGAGAGAGGAGGTCAAATTATAATGAGACAGAGCAGTAATGAGGTCTTGGGGATTAAAAATGTTTGTATAATGAAGGTGTTGAAGGGAGGTTTTTTTTTAGGTTTAACTTGTTGTATAAGTACCAATGTTGGGAGAGAGTCGCTAAGGGTGTCAGGGAGGGAATCACAATGATGGGATAGGTATGGACGGTTTGTGAGAATCCACTCCAGTGTTGATTCTTTCTTGGTTGATTTATCTATTCTGGTGAAAGTATGGATTAATTGGGAGAAGCAGTGGAGGTTTATATGGTTAGTGGGGAGGGGGGGTTGCAGGTAGACCAATCTATGTTAAAGTCACCTAGTATAATTGTTTCTTGTGGGAGGGTATGAGATGCCCAGTGGAGGATGGATTCAACTGTATTAATGTTATTCCCGGGGGGGGGGGGGGGGGGGGTATAAGCACCTATAATGTTTAGCTGTTTTTTTGAATGGAGTTTTAGTTTGGCAAACAGAATTTCAGCACTATTGAAGGTAGGGCTGAGAACGTCTGAAATGTCTATGGTAAGGTTGTTTTTGAAAAGCAGGGCTATGCCCCCACCTTTTTATGAGTTCTATTTTTCCTGAATATATTGTAACCCAGAAGAAGTAACTCATTATCCTTATTATGTGACTTTAACCAGGTCTCAGTAAGAATGACAATGTCAGGGGAGTATAGTGACAGAGCTGCATGTAGTTCTGCTACTTTGTTAAGCATGCTTCCTATGATAACACTGAGTATAAGGAGGTCTGTTGTTTTTTGAGGGAGTATACCGTGTGTATTGCTTGGTTGGTGGTGGAGTTGGGTTAGATGCTGGGCCAAGATTTGGGTGTATATCACCACCTAGTATGAGTTTAGATGCTGTGTAGATGTAACCAGTAGGTATTTAGAAAATAATCTGTTATACTGTAGGGAGATGTAGGCTTTTGCATGATACTGGGGAATTCTAAATTGGGCCATGTCCATTTGAGATGTGTCATATAAAGCAGGTACGATTAATAATATGTATGGTTTGGTTTTTGACGGGGGTTGGGTAGGTGGGAAATTGCATAATTGGCTTGGGGTTAAGGTTTTGATGACAGGAGGTGGCGTGAGCTAAAGTGAGGAGGACTCCTAATAGTACACCTTGTAATGACAGCATTATGTATTTTAGGGTTGTCTACGGATAGTTGTGAAAATTGGAAAGAGATTTAGCCTAGGTTGTAATGTGGAGTTGGGTGTAGTAAAGAGTTTAGTTGAGGAACAGGGAACTATATATATTTTGTAGAAACTGGAGTGGAATACCTTAGTAGGTGTTATCGTAGTGGTGGTCATGTGTAATGTGTTATGATTGGTTGATGGTACTAACAGGCTTGGTCTGGATAAGTATAAAGGTCTTTGAAGTGGGAATGGATGGGAATGGGGGTAGGGTAGGGAAGTGGAGTGAGCCTGAGCGTAGCGAGGGGGAACATAGTAGGCCCGAACAGGAGTTCATGATGTAGGTGATGAAAGAAACAATCAGTGAAGTTGGAAATACCAGTAGGTAGAGATAAAAAAACAGGGTAATACTACAGCCGGTAAGAAAGAGCAGAAGACGGCAGTTACAGATAATGAAAAGGGGAGGGATATAAGGTAGAGAACACTTTTACAAAGGAGCAGTAGCTAATAAGTATAGTTTAAGGTGTTATTCAAGGTGATAGAACAGAATGGAAACTAAAAGTGAAGTTTAAATAGCCAGAGACAAGTGATAACAGAAAGGAGTGGGGTAGAGCAGGAGTTTGGAACTGTGGTGTGCCAGTAGCCCAACCTATGAAACATATAGCAAGGGTAGAATAAAATAAAAGAAAAAACGAACCAGGCTGTATAAAATACCAATAGCTTGTATTTAATATCCAAACAGATTGAGCGCTTTCGGCTAACTGCTGTAGCCTTCATCAGAATTAACTTACTATGAAAGCATCTTAATTTATAGAAGGTGTTGACCAATCACTGTTATCCAACAATAAACATTGCTAACCAGTAATTACACATCTAAAACATTAATTAAGCCCTTAAAAATATATATATGCATACACTTTCATATAACAAAAAGATGTCACTCATTTTATTTTAATTAAAATTGCTTGAATCCTAAACAAAGTAATGAATTTATCAAAACATATACAAAAAATATATATAATTTTTTTTATAATTTATTAGCTCTTTCCTGTAACATAGGAGCTATTGATGCGGTTTCATTTAAACCAGGGGGAACATAGCTGCTGTTTTGAATTGCCTTTGAGTTTCTTTCTTTTTTAACACGTTTTTCCAGTCCCCTCCCCTGGGATTCGGTTTAATTGTTCTAAAATGCCAAATAAAAACGTACTGAAGTGGGGACAAACCTGAGAATGCTTGTATAATGCACTTGTTGCTTTTTTATTTTTAATGCTCCACTCCATCCCAAGGCTACTTCCCCACCTTAGGCCATGGCTATTGCAACCCACTCTATCTTCCTCTTGTCTCCATTACTTCTCCTTATCATTCTTACATCTTGCACCACTCCACTACCACCTGTCCATAGAGATCCCACTAATCCCCATACTAACTGCTTCTCATCTCTGCAGTACTCTATTACAATTTCCTCCTCTATCATTTCCCATGAACATCATTCTGCCTAAAATCAAACTTCCTCTCCCCCACTCTCTAGCATCTAAAACCAAGACTAAGTACTTGACTTACAACCCTTTTTAAATTCAAACTTTGCCAACTTCATGTAGCCCTGCTTCTATCAGGAGACATGCATCCAAATCCTGGGTCTGCCTATCCATCACCCCACCATGCATAACTCTACCTCTCCCTACTTAATAAACTCATCCTCTCCAAACAAACATATTTCCTTTTACTCTATGAATGCCCGTAGTATTCTAATTCTAGTGAAATCCATGCGTAGATAGGCTTCCACACCCCTGATGTCATCACCCTAACAGAGACTTGGATAAAACCCCAAACCTCTGATAAAGACATTCTCCCCCCTGGTTATAATATACTCTGCATAGATCACCAAAACAAAAAAGGGGGTGGTGTAACCATCCTCTACTCCAACCACTACACCATTACAAGTACTATGAAACCTATCCCATCTGTTTCTCCTGCTGAACTACTTACAGCTAACCTTAAAATCAATGACCACACCACTATCACAGTAGCAGCTATCTATATTCCTCCAGGAGACAACATTCCTCTGCTCGAAAATATTCTCTCACACATTTCTCAACTCATCTCCAATGAAACTATCCTCCTTGGGGATGTCAACATTAACTGGTTAACTCTCAGTAATCCAAACTCTTAATACTCATTAATTTATATGGCTTTACACAGCTAATCTCCCAACCTAATCATACAAACAACTCTCACACATCTATCTAATCTCCCAACCTACTCATACAAACAACTCTCACACATCTAGTACTCTTATTGACTGGGTACTTGTATCTAATCCTTCCAAATATCATAACCCTGAAACCCTACTAAACACCCTGAGCGATCACTCCCATATATAAGTGCTTAGGTTCACTCCCCACTTCTAAAAACTTCAAACCCAAAAAAAAAAAAACCACAAACAAAGATAAAAAGGGCTTCTCTATAACAAACCTCCCACAGCCCTAAAATCTAATCCTAAAAAATTCTGGAACTCTATTAACCAAATATTACATCCCGGTAATCTTAGCTCCCCCAATCCATGCCCAGACAAGACATCTGAAAAAAGTGCCACTATCTTCAATACCTATTTTATCGATTCAATATCTAAGCTACTTGAACCCTAACCCAAACTCCTCTACTACTAACATCTCCAACTTTGCTGAACCTACTCCTAATACTATCTCCTCAAATACCTTCTCCCTCAAATCTGTCCCTACTGGCTACATCAAAACTCTACTCTCTAAATTAAAACCATACTCAGCATCAGCTGACAATATTCCTTCTATTTTCCTTCTACTAGCAGCTGACTCTCTTGTTCTCCCTGTATCTATCCTAATTAATCACTCTGTCTCTGAATCTAAAGTCCCTTCCATGTGGAAACAATGCTACACTCAACCTATACACAAAGGAGGTAACTCCTCTAACATCTCCAACTTTAGACCTATCGCTATCCTCTCCCCTCTTTCTAAAGTACTAGAAAAATGTATTCATAAACAAGTTATGCAGTATCTAATACAGGAAAATCTGCTTACACCCACTCAACACGGCTTCAGACCCAAACATAGCACCACTACAGCTCTATCATCCTTCCTCAACACTGTCTCTATAGCCATGGATGACCATAAACTTATTTCTTGTCTATTCTTAGACCTCTCAAAAGCTTTTGACACTGTCTCACACACTCTTCTGCTTCACAAACTGCATAACCTCAACTTCTCCTCTGATACTGTTGCATGGTTCTCCAGCTACCTCACTGACAGATCTCAGTCAGTGAGATGGCACTCTGCACTCTCCCCTCCTCTCCCTGTAAAAATGGGTGCACCTCAAGGGTCTATCCTAGGGCCTTTATTTTTAATATCTTTACTCAGCTCTATATCTCCTGTCCTCAGTCATCGTTAGTGCAATACGTAGATGACTCTACAGTCATCACCACAGCCAACTCTCCCTCTAAGCTCTTCTCAGCTACTCAGGCATCTTTTAACTTAGTTGAAACATGGCTCTCCAACAAGCAGCTCATCCTTAACCCTAAAAAAAAGCTGTTACTCTTCCTACCTAAAAGGTTCAACAATATTAAACCCTCCTTCTCCATACACTCCCTTAATAACATTCCCATTCAGGTAGAATCCAGCACTAAGCTCTTGGGCGTAATTACCGACAATCAGGTTAAATCTGACTTGCATGTTAATAACTGTCTCAAAAAGACTCATTCAAAACTAGGGCTCCTTTACTGTAACAAGAAATTCCTTGCCTCTGAAGCCATGATTACTCTCTCTCACTTTCCTACCTTCTACCCAGTCTAATTTACAGTTCTCAAATTTCCACAAATCTTAACTCAGCACTCCTGACCAAACTCAAATCTACCTACTACAAGGTAGCTAGATTTGCTGCCTAACAAACCTACAAATCCCATCACTCTCTCTCACTAAAACACCTAAACTGGCTTGAATTACCCCACCAGCTTCTTCTCTCTCAGCTCCGGATCATCCATTCTATCCTATACCAGCCTTCCTACTGCCCAGCACTATCCCCTCTCATCTCCCATTATTCTCCCCTCCAGACCTCTCTGAAGGTCTAACCAAGACCTACTAAAAATCTATAAACCCAAGTCTAAATTTGGATGCAACATGTACAGCTATCACCCCACTATTGCCTAGAATAGGCTCCCACTGGAAATCAGGACCCTTACACATCCTAAACAATTTAAGACCGCCACCAAAGAGCACTTTAAAAGACACTGGTCCTGCCTCTGCACTCTCCCTTCTTAAACATCCTCTACTTCTCATACCTTAATCTACTTTCTGCCCTTAACTCACTCTTCTCACTAGCTCTCTCTAATCTTCCTTGACTACTCTTTCTACTGTTTTCTAAAACCTATTAAGCAAATTACCTCAGAGAAACATTCTACTGTAATTGTCTTGCCTTCATGCAACTACATTATGATAAAACTGGGTTTTTGTAACCACTTACCCCAAAAACTATACTCATCTTGATAACATATTTCTTTTTATACATCTTGAAATAGTTTTCCTATACTCCTGATTATTGGCACTGTATAACATTGTATTGCTACTTAATGCCTTGTAATAATCATGTAACTTTGCTATTTAATGCTAATTTATAAAGAAAATTGTATAATATGTTGGAGCTTTTCTCCCCGGGCCTCTGCTGAAAAAGGGCTCTTCAGCTCAGCCAGACAATCCCAGTCAACAAATGTAAAATAAATAAATAAAAATAAATTATATAGAAAAATTTTAAATGCATGTGAAAAAATACATGCAGTCTCACAGGAAAATACAGCCGCTAATCCAGTCTACATCTACCAGCAAGCAATAAAGTATAGCCACCAGAAAAAGTAGTATAAAGTGATGTACAATTAAGTGGAAATTAGTAGAATACAATATATTGCCTCAGTTACTACAGCCATACAGCCACTGTTTGCAGAGCTAGTAAGCAGTTAAGTCATAGATATCACAGTTGTTAAATAACTACATCTGAAAAACAGGAAAGGTTATGTAAAAGTGTGTACAAGACTAGCTCACAAGTAAAGAAAATCTACAATTTACAGTCTCTCGTATTGCGCACTTGAGACTGTTGAGTGCAGAATAACTGGGAGAAAACTCCACATCTCAGCTCCAGTATACCTGGGAGAAAACTCCACATCTCAGCTCCAGTTTATGTCTTTAAGTAAATAGTCTATAATTAGCAGAATATAACAGCATTTTCCTATCCAATCAGACTGTGTAAAAGTACCTTATCATGTACTGTTCACAAATGGTTAAAGGTATGGCTTCTACACACCACAGGACTCCTGTATGAAAGGGGAAGCAGCAAAGGATGGCATGGAGTGCCAGTAAAGCATTTTAAATGCTGCAGGGCATCATGGCTAAGAAAAAAGGGGATGAAAGGCAATTATAGTGCATCAGAATGAACTGCATGTGCCAAACAGGAGTTTGTGATGTGGGTGACGAAAGAAACAATCAGTGAAGTTGGTAACACTGGCAGGTAGAGATAAAAACAGGGTAATACTACAGCAAGTAAGAAACAGCAAAAGATAGCTGTTACAGATAATGAAGAGGGGAGGAATGTAAGGTAGAGAACACTTTTACTAGGGAGCAGGAGCTAATAAGTATAATTTAAGGAATTATTCAAGACAATAGAACACAATGGAAACTAAAAGTAGAGTTTAAATAGCCAGGCAGAAACAAGAAATAACAGAAAGGAGTGGGGTATAGCAGGATTTGAAACTGTGATGTGCGAGCAGCCCAACCTATGAAATACATAGCAAGGGTAAGATTTTACTACACACAGTAAGAGGTTAATGTTGAGCCGCTGTGTCAACTGTAACTAAGTGAAAGGTTTTGTTCTCAGTAACGCATATAAAAATTTCATATTGTAAAGTAGTTCTGTGTAGTATGCAGATTTATTTTAAATGTCTTCTCAGTGGCTGCTGTTTATACAAGTGTTATTAATGTATGAAAATACTTTTTCCTTGTATGTAATTATATCCACAGTTTATACTGAAAAAAGTTAAAGGCTGGATATAAGCAATATAATGCTGTAATCTTGGGCTGCTGGGAGATGTAAAAGTGTACCGAACATAAGTTTTTTAAAATATAGTAATTTCCCCTTTTTTTATACAGCTGAAAATACAAGCTGCTATTCTTGGTTTACAGGCAAACAAGGAAATGTATATTATTTTTTAAAAGCAAAATGGAAAGCATGACAATGGTAGCTTTCTAGCACTTGAAAGGAGCAGTTTAATGCATTTGAAAAGCTACAAACTGTTCTTTTTTTCCACTGCAAACACCTGCAGTTGGAGACTGTGTGCATACAGGTGCAAGCAATTAAACAGGAAAAAAAATTAACAATGTGCTCTGAATCATTTGTATAAGAAACATCACAAACCGAATTTAAATGGCAAGCATTTCAGTGAAAATTAAGTTTGACACAGAGAGAAGTGAATACTTTTGCAGATAGTTACATCCCCAGCAACCTTAGCAGTTCAATATTAAATGTAACAGTAAATCTGGCTAGTTTATTTATTTAAGGCATAGCCAGTTCAATTTTTCTTAGGGCTAAAAAAAAAGTTAACAGCATATGCAAGCCGTTTTTCACACCTGAGTGGGAAAGAAAGGTAGGGTAAGGTCAGATGATACTCATGCAAGAGGGAACACAGGCTCTATCATGGGCCTCCAGCAAGATTAAACCTAATTTTTGGATTGGTAAAGCCTGTGGGAACAGCTGTCTATTTGAGGCAACTGCCCCTATATGATGGGATAACTTTTTTTGGAAAGTGCATATAGTTTTTAAGTATCTGCTGTGAGTTAAAAGGGGTTGGGGCTGAAAGTATTTTTTTTTTTGCATCAAAAAATGTGACGAGTTCAAAGAAGCAACTACGTACAAGATTAACTAGTATGCTGTTATAACTAGTGTCAGCATGTAAATTTTAAGTTAGAAATATACATTCAAAAGAACTGCCATGCAGAGTATTTTAAAGTGTATTGTACTTTGTATATTGTATCTAAATTGCTGCCGTATCAATTTTTATATTGGACAAAAAGCAAAGAACTGAATTATATGAATAAGTGTGGGGTACAAATATTAACAGAGGAAAGAGAAGGCAATAATGGTAGATTTGTGGTAAAAAGGGATTAATGGCACAGAAAGTGGATTATACTGGTGTGTATTTATATTCCACCTTAACTACCATTATGGGGCTTAAAAAAATTTTGGGAGAAATAATCAGCTTTGACCAATGAATATTATTTATGTTTGTGACTAGAACCTGGTTTGCAATAGTAAGGAGACCTACAAAGGAAAAAATATAATAAAAGAGAGTAGACTTCTTAAAAAATATATGAGAATATTTGGAAAGAATGATATGAATTTAGTACTAGGAATCAAGATTTATATATTATTCCCCAAGGCACAATAACTTGGCTAGACTGGCTAGAAAATAAATTTCACAGGTGAATATGAATTTAACTGAAATATACCAAATAACTATTTCATCTTAAGCACCAATAAAGACTAATGGTAATGAGGTAAAAATGAAACACGGGTGCTTTTCAACTTATTTGTTAAAAAGACAGGATTTAAAGAATGGGTAGTGGAAGTCATCTGAGAGTTATTAGGGAAGGCAACCATTTCTTTAGAAGGAATATATATTGAATGGGATAAAGTGAAAACTGAGTTTTAAAATGTGGTAGAAATAAGAAAGAAGGAGATATGGTAAAGAGGCAATATTAATTACTTAGAGGGGTTGACAAAGGTTAAAGTATCGCAGAAGAAACGGAATCTCAAAAAAAGAAGAACAAGAAGAGCAATTGCCGAGTGCTAAATAGGTTCATAGGTTACTACTAGGCTAACTACCCTTATGGGCCATTTTAAGCCTAGCCAATTACCCCATGTCAGAATCAAACCCTGTACCTTGTGTTTCTAAGGTAAGCACCTTAACCATTACGCCAACCTCCCAAAGAAAACGTTTGGATAATTTGCATGAGCTTAGGAAGAATTTCTGATAAATCCACAATGCAATAAAACTCTTAATATGATGACTTAGGTAACAGAAAGTAGAAGGAGGGTTCTTGTTAAACTTGTGGAACGTATAACAAGAAAACTAACCAGAGATCCCATAGATGTATTAGAGATATTTTGGCAAGTCTATGAAATATTGTATAAGGCAAAGGAAGGGGAAACCAAGAAAAGACACAAATGGAAAGACTTACCAAACTTAACTATGTGAAGGTTACGGCAGGATAAGGCTCAAATCAAGAATTAACAGCTAAGACAGGAAGGGATAAGATAAAAATGGTGATGTATAATCAAATACATAAGTCTCTAAGCACAGACAGTATTCATGTGGAAGACTGGAAGTTAGGAAGGAAAAAAGTGATAAACATGTTGAAGGTCTTAATAGCATTTTAAAGGGGAGCATTATCAACATTTTGGAAGAAAGCTGTGGTGGACTGTATTACCCCAAAAGGATAAATACCCTTCAGACCAGCTTTATATAGATCAATTTCAATTTTAAACCTTGATTATAAAGTGTTTCTATCCATTTGCCAAAATTGATAGATATGGATAAATGTGGTTTTGTGGAGCAGAGGCGAACATCTGAAATTAATAGGACAGTAATCATCCAAGGGGAAGCAGAATGTAAGAAAATACCACTGTTTGTTGGTTGGTCATGATGCACAGAAAGCACTCGACAGAGTAAGCTGGGATTTTATGAGTAAAGTAATGGAAGCATTTGTATTCCCTAATAAAACATGGCTAATTAGGATGATATGTGAAGGATCAAAGGCAAAAATAAAAGTTGAAGGGGTCCTCTCTGATAAGTTATGTTTGAGAAGAGGAACAAGACAGGAGTATCCTCTTTCCCTTTAGTTATTTGCTATACATTTAGAGCCAATGGCAAAGAAAATAAGTGACTCAGAAATTCGAGGATATAACTGGTATGGTAATCAAGAAACGTTGCCTGTATTTGCTGACAGTATAAAACAAAACAGATATCAAATTGTACTTGATAAATCCAGAAAAGGGCATCTCATTGTTGTGAAACATTATAAGACGGTGTCAGGTCTTTTCAGGATATAAAATAAATAAAGATAAAACAAAGCTTACAGCTGTAAATTATGTAACAACACATGGACTGGTTTAGCATTATCTATGTTTCTGGGGATACAATAAGATGAAGTACTGTAAGCAATAATTAAGATGCATGGGTTTTATCACCAAGTTGTGTTTGACTAGTGGAACCAGGAGGGAATGTCCTCTTTTTCCTTTGTACTTTCTACATTTAGAAGATCAGCAAAGAAAATAATGGGATCACAAATTCAAGGATACAATTGGTACGGTGATCAAGAAAAGTTAGCTGTATTGCAGATATTATTTTGTACTTGATAAATCCATAAAAGGGCATTTTGGGCTTGCTGAACATTTTGGGACAACTAAATGACTTTTTGGGAAACAAAATTAATGAAGATAAAAAAGGCTATAATGGTAAATTATGTCCCTAAGCATGAATTGGTTCAGCAATTCCCATACTTATGGGGACATAAGATGAAGTATTTAGGTGTATGGAATAAAACAGATCGTACTATGGAAACTAAAGATATGTGGGAAGACACTTAAAAGATAATACAAAAACTGAGAAACTATAAGCTCCTGATATGAATATGGGTAATAAAATACAAGTAATGAAAATTTTTATAGCACTTTTAACTTTATATACAAGTCAAGCAGGCATATTTTAAGTCGGAATTAAGTGGGATAAGCTGATCCTCCCCATAAAACAAGGTGATTTAGTACAACATAAAATGAAGACCGACCACCACTGCTAAAATCTAAACTTTATTAAAACACATAAGAGATGAGCGCTTTTGGGACAAACCCTTCATCAGATCCAATTCAACTGTTTCAGGTTCAGTTTTCAAAAATACATTGTACCCAATCACATTATACAAACATTCATCTTATCTACGAAACTTCCTTTCCTTAAAAGCCGGCTTAAAGGAACACTGCATTTAGACCAGGCAGCCTATGTGCCTGTAGTTTAAATATCCATTTCATTTACTTCCATTTCATTCACTAGGTCTCCACCTGTTTTGTTTGCAAACACTAATTGTAATACCATAAAATTAAAAACATGCCCAGAATAATCTGATATATGTTTTGCCAATGCTTTGAGTTCATTTTTCCTGTTAATATCACAAGTATGCTGAAGTATACACTGTTTAAACATAACATTCGTCTTTCCAACATAAAAAATGATCGCAATGTAAACAGCAGGCCAAGTATACTAAATTCTTAGAACAACAGCATATAAATTAGGATGAATTTTCTTTCCATTCACTGGATGAATAAAATAATTACTTTTATTAATATATTGGCACTTTCTACATGTTCAACATGTGTATGCACCTATTCTGTGCAAATTCATCTGCATCTTTTTATGTGGACCATAGTACAGCTGTCTCTAAGTTCAAACTATTTTTGAAACAGAAACTTGGTCTCTCACCTACAACTTTAACTTTGTCATCACATGTTAGAATTCTTCATTTCTTCTTGATTATATCAAATACTTCATTTTTATTACTAGAGTAGGTAAGCGGGATTCTATTAGGTTGCCTAGTGCAGGCTTTTGTCTCATTCATCATGCTCCTATTATGTATGTGCATATAATATGGTGTACCGCTAGTAAATCTTTGTGTTGTAATTTAACACAGTCTTTCACTTCTGTTTATGTATAGCCTCGGTTAATAAAGTCTCACTGGATGTACTGAATACCTCTTTCAAAATCATTTTGTCTTCTATAAAGTCTTAACATATATAACAGCTACAAATATAGAAGTTTCCTGCTTCTGTAGCCCTGTTCATGGTGTCAGTAAAGGATGTTAAGACTGTGGATGTGCTATGCTCTGGGCAGAAACCATGTTGACTTTTGTATAAAACTAAAAAGACTAAAAATATTTTAAATGCTTGTATCTTGCTCTTCATATCCATAAAAGAGAGCTTCCAATTTCTCAGTTTTTATATTATGTTTTGATTAGCTTCTTCCTACATATCTACTTAGCTGCCACACCAACATCCTTTTCAATCCATACTCCTAAGTACTTCATTTTATCATGTCCCCATAAATATGGATATTGCTGAACCAATTCTATTGCCTTTCCTGCTTTATACAGATTTTCATAAAATTTCCAAAATATTTCTATAGGAATTATTATCATCTTCCTTATTATAGGCTCCCTAAGATTGGCGACAACCCTTTCTACTTTGTTGTCTGAGCCTTTGTGCTAAAACTTACTGTGCTCTGGAGTTATCAAAAACAGTTGCTTAACAGCAATCTTTCTAAATTCATGCTTATTATCGAGGTACTCCCTTATTTTCTGTTTAGCATTCTTACTCCTCTTCTTGTTCTGTGAGATTCCCTCTATTCTGCAATACTTAATCCTTTGCTAGTCCCTCTAAATAATTCTTGTTACTTCTTAACTGTATCTCTCTTTTATCTCCACCCTATTTTTAAACTCCACTAGCTATATTTTCAGAAGAAAATTCTTTCTCTATCAACACCCGAATAATTTCCACTACCCATTCCTTAAATTCCATTCTTTTCAACAGGTAAGTGGGGAAGTGCCAATGTCTCATTTTATATAATTACCCTGCATTTTAATTTGTTATTATTTATGCATGATCTGAAATAGTTATTAGATAGTTACTAGATAAGTATTGGAACTTTCAATTAAATGCACGTTTCTGTAAAATTCAAGTTGTCTCTAGTCTAGACCAGTTTTTGTATTTTGGGGAATAACATATAAATTCACTTTGAACTCCTACTACTGAAGTCACATTTTCCATGCCAAATATTTTCATAAATTTCTCAAAAATCTGCTCTCCCTTGTTTTAGTTTCCCTTCTAGGTCCCCCGATACATCTTCACTGCTGCAAATCAAATTCCAGTTCCCACCTAAAAGTAATACTCCCTGCTGATAACTGATTATTTCTCCCAGAATTTTCTTAAGCTCCATTATAGCAGTTTTAGGTGGAATATAAATATATGCCAGTGTAATCTTCACTTTGTACTACAAATCTACCATTATTATTATTTTTATCCTCTTCTATCACTACCGGAGATCCTCTTGCAATTAATATAAGTGCTTCTCTTTTCCTTTATCCCAGATATTCCACTGAACCAACCTGAAAACCTTTCTTTATCAAATTCACATGCTCAGTTCTTTCCAAATCTGTCTCCTGTAGCATAGCTATTTTCACTCTACATTTTTTACTATAGTTCACTACTCTCTTTTTGCATGCATCTGTGAGATCATTTACATTTAATGATAATACAGACAATGTTATTAAGTTAAAAAAGTTATTATTCCCACCTTTTATGTGTAACAGCTTTTTTAAGTGTCTAGTTCCAGGTTTTGTGTTACATGCATACACTAATACTTAGCAGGCTGATTTTTTTATACAGTTGTTTCTCATCATATCCATTTGAGCCTATGTCACACATCTTACAAAGCACACCCCTAAAACTTATTAACTTAATACTAGCACACAAAATTGTGTACATCTTCAGATATTGCATGTTACTATCCTAACAGGAACAATTGTCCCACACTGACAGCCACACTTACAGACTTGGAATAACCTAAAAAAAAGTTATGTCTTATCATAACGTTCCAATGTGTTGCCGATCTTCATCTCTTCTTGACTTGTGGGTAAAGTTCTGATCCTCAACCAAAAAAATCTCTCGAGTTGCTAGTCTGCCCACAATGCCCCTCTCTACATTACTTCAGATCGAGTTTGAATTCATGCTGAAGAAGACATTCCAACTCAAGCCAGAGAGCTTGTCCAAGGTATCCCTAACAATAAAACCCAGGACAGAAAGTCACTCCACCAGAACTCTAAAGGAGGGGGCAGGTGGGTGGGAAGCAAGAATAAATGAAGATCGACAACACAGATAGAACGTTATGGTAGCACATAACTTCTTTATCTGATGATGTCGATCTTTATCTGTTCTTGACTTGCGCGACAGAGTCCCCCAGCTACCTTAGATCTTGGGTGGCCCCATGGAAGAACATTCCTGAGAACCACAGAACCAAAACCGATTCTCCCTCTGGAGACCATATCCAATTTGTAATGAGTAATAAAGGTATGGGGCCTAGCCCATGTTTCAGCTGCTCAAATTTCTAACATAACTTTAGAATGAAAAACTGAAGTCATCATAGATCTGGTAGAATGTGCTTTCACTGGCATAGGGATTCTTAAATGTTCTTTTGTGTAAATGAAGGAAATGTAATCTTTTAATCACCTAGACAGAGTAACCCTAGAAACAGGTTTGCTCAAGGCTGCACTTGCAAAGGACACAAACAACTGTTTAGACTGTCTAAATTGCTTAGTTATATTCAGATAAAAACTAATTGCCTGTGCACATCCACAAGGTGTAGGCAGTATTCACCCTTATTTGAGAAATTTAGGAAAAATACAAGCAAGTCTATGGACTGATTGATATTGTTCTATGAAATCACTTTAGGAAGGAAGGTCGGGTTTGTTCTGAGTGACACTCTGTCTTTATGGAAAACTATATAATGGGCTTTAGAACATACAGTCTGTAAATCAAAGATTCATCTTGCTGAAGTGACAGTTATTAGAAGCAATGTTTTCCAAGAAAGAAATTTTAAAACACAGGTAGTGGCAAGTTCAAAAGGGGATAATGTAAGAGACTGCAATACAATAGTCAAGTCCCATGGCGGTAGCGGATCCTTGAACAGGGCTTTAAACGGATGATGCCTTTAAGAAAAACCTTACAAAGCCTGTGGGAGATTAAAGGCTAGTCACCGATACCATTATGGAAATTTGAAATAGCTGCTAAGATAACCTTGATTGTGGAAATAGAAGCTCCTTTACGAAAATGGTAGCTAGAAACTCTCGATCTTTTCCTACTGGCACTGAAAAGGGGTCCAGATCATTATCAGAAGCCCAAATAGAAAATCTCCTCCATTTACTATGGTAGAGATTCCTGGTGGATGGTTTATGGGATGCCAACAAAATGCGCCGTACAGGAAAAGGAATATCATTATGCCTGGCGACTAATGGAATTAGAGAAACCAAGCAGATAGTTTGAGAGCCTGTAGACTGGGGTGCATCAGTCTCTGAGGATGAGACAGAAGGTCCAGAACTGAGTCCAGAATCCATAGGCTGTGAATTAGATGAAGTTAGAGGGAGGGAAACCATATCTGTCGAGGCCAGTAAGGTGCAATGAGGATTACTTTTCTTCTCAACGAAGCTGCTTTCTTGAGAAACATAGGGATCAAAGGAAATGGAAGAAAGGCATAAAGGAGACCTGGGGGCCAATCGTTGAGAACAGCATCTCTGGGGGAATCCTGGGCAAAGTAGCTTCTGGACTTGTTGTTCAAGGGGTGAAGCAAACAGGTCGCAGCAAGGCTAGCCCCAGCAAAGGAAGATCTTCTTCCCCACTCTGGAGTTTATTGACCATTTGTGAGGCATGAGGATGCATCTGCTCAGTTTGTCCGCAATCACATTCAAACTCCCCGGGATGTGCATTGCTATCAGAAAGCAGTTGAAAGTTATGGCCCAATGCCACACATGAAGGGCTTCTCGACATAGTGGGTAGGACTTGGTTCCCCCTTGTTTGTTGATCTACGGTCATGCTGTCAGATTGAATAGCTATCATCCCTTGAGGTAAGGCAGAATGAAATGCTTGCAATGCCAAAAACACTGCCTGTAGCTCTAGAATGTTGATATGCAGATTGGCCTCAGAGGGAGACCAAGTACCTTGGACTGTCTTCCCGAGATAATGCGCTCCCCACCCCATCTGGGAAGCATCCGTATTCACTGTGGCCTTGGGCTGCAGGGGGAAAAAGGTGCGGCCTAGAAGAATCTCCTGGGATCCCATCCACTAGATTAGGTCACTTTTACATCGGCTGGATATGAAAACCCAAGTGATTCATGGGGTGGGTTAGAACAGACCACTGGTTCGCAAACAACCATTGGAGAAGTCTCATGTGAAATCTTGCCATTGGGACTAATAATATGATCACTGCTGCCATGGAGTTCAATACCTGCAGAATCTGCTAAGCTGATATTTTGTTTGAGCGAAGGAGACGGTGAACCTGAGATTGTATTTTCTGCAACCTGTGGAGGGGGAGTGATGCCATGCAAGACAGAGTATTGAGACGAGCTCGGATGAATTCTAAATCCTGACAAGGGGTTAGTTCAGACTTTGCAAGATTGACCATGATGCCCAACTGTTGAGATAGTTCCAGACTGAAATCTGTAGTTCATAGTAGCAGATGCCTGGTGGAAGTGGTGAGGAGTCAGTCATCTAGATAAGGAAACACTCGGAATCCGTGCAGCTTCAAATGAGCTGTGACTGCTGCCATGCATTTGGTGAACACCCTGGGGGCTGTGGTGAGACCAAAGGGTAGCACTCTGAATTGGTAATGACTGGCTCCTAGCCAGAAGTGGAGAAACTTTCTTGAGTGTTTGTCCATCTTTATGTGGTCATACACATCTTGAAAGTTGATAGAGCACATCCAATCATTTTCCTGTAAGAAGGGAAGAATTGACTGAACCGTGATCATGTAGAATTTTGAGCATTTAACAAATTTCTTCAGAATACTGAGATCCAAAATTGGTCTCCAGTCCCCCATTTTCTTTGGCACTAAAAAGAATCTGGAGTAAAACCCAGATCCTAACTGGTGTGGTACGACTTCTTGGATGACTCTTTCTAGCAACTTTTGTATTTGTAATGCTGCTGACTGGGTGGAATGTCAGGGAGTCTTGCTGGGGTTCTTGGATAAAGAGTGAAAGGGATTAGATAACCTCTGGAAATGATCCTTAGCACCCAGGCATTGGTGGTTGTGTGTCACCAGCAGTTTGGGTGCAAGGAAAATCTTCCCCCGACTGCCTCCAGAGCTAAGCAATTGGGCTTCCTTTCAGGAGCACTGGTTGGGTTGACCAGAGAAAGACTCCCTGGAACCCTGATTCTGCAAACCACCCCTGCTCCTGGGACGGCATCTTCCATTGTAACTCCCCCCTCTGCCCCAAGGGGAGTTCAGACCACGTGTGTCCTGGAAAGGCTTCCGGGATTTCTTAAACCACATTTTACCACTCCACTGATTCCTGGAGTAGGATCATTGAGGAGTGGAAAACGTACGCCCACAGCAGACAGAGTCTTTCCATCCTGTTCTCACCTGGACAGAGTTTCCTTTATTTTGTGTTGAAACAAACAGGATCCATCAAAGGGAACATTGACAAAGGAAGACTTAAATGGTTCCACAAACTTGCAAAGGTGCATCCAAGCATGTTATCGAATAGCAGCACCTGAACCTGCTGACCTGGTCACCCCTTCGGCTGCATGCACAATAAGCCTCATACACAAATTCAAGATGGACTCCAGGGTAGCTAACCGGGAGGCCACTTTTCCTTGAACCCCCTCAGCTACAGCTCCCGCCAGGGTATCTGACAGTTCCTTAACTAGAATCTCTTTGAAATCTAGTGAAGAGTGCCAAAAAATTCAAGGACCAGATGGAAAAGGTTGATGATGCATAGACCCGCTTCCCAAATTTGTCCATTGCCCTGGACTCTCAGTTATTGGGATGTACAGTAGAACTTTCTTCAGATAGTTCTTTTTTGGGGGCAGCTGCTACCACCATGGAATCAACTACTAGGCCCTTTGCTCTTTGTGGATGTTCTTCAGGAGTGGAAAGGTTCTTGTCAGGGCTCCAGGGGATGGGAGTTAAGAGCCTTCCAAACCTGCTGAGCGATCAGTTTAATTAGGTTGTCAGCAGGCGGGGTCACCCAGGAGGTAGACGAGTGAGCACCAAAAACCTGCAAGTACACGGATTCCTCACATGAAGGGCCTTTTGGACTTCTAATCATGCCTTTATTTTGGGATCTCAAGAATGTCACTGAAGGCGACGTCTTCCATGGGTGACTGCGGGGAACCCTCCATCTCATCGAAATCCGTGTCCTCCATGACAGATTCCTCTGGAAAATTCCTCTTACATAATCTCTTCTGAGGAGGCTCTTCAGTAGGAACATCTGAAGAGGACTCGGAAGAGGGTATGCCTTTAGTATGTAGGTCTTGCGACCTTGGGGCTTGCTGTCCAGGGGTCGAGGTTGGTGGTAGAGCCAAAAAACCTGAGGTCACAAGTAGAAACTCTGGTAACACAGGAGCTACCTGAGATGAAGCTGTGGCCAAAGCTGTTTCCATGGCTTGAAAAGCAGGAGGCCCCCTGAGGAGGGATGGGAGCACATAACAGATCCGTTTGTAGATCCGTTTGTTGTTTTTATCTGTCCGTTTGTAGAGTGTTTTGCTTATTAAATCAGGACGTATTATAGCTTTTTGGAGTGTGCATCTTCCTTCAGGCACTTAATAGTGTTCAATCGCTGTTCGTTGTCGTATTTTCCAACACTACTGCATTGAGCCCGTAACAGAGACAAACTCAGAATGGGGATCACACCCCACCCCAAGAGCACATCTGACAAACTAGAACTGAGGACGGGTCCCCTGTTGGGGCAGCCTGAAAAGGTATGACCGGTTCCATAGAAAAACACGGGACCGGCTCAAACCTTTCAGGCCCGATGGCAAAGACACGGTCCCGGGGACCCAACAGTGCTGTAGGCACTAAAGGAGTCAGATCCAAACACAGCGAAGGCATGAAGGATGTGAGCACCAAAGCCATTGGAACCTGTGAAATTGGAGCAGAGAGCTCTAAAGCTTGTGAAGAGGTCAGAGGGAGAAGAATAAGAAGGGGTCATAGGTGAGAAGCCTCCTGCACCAGAAGGGAGAGCAGGCTGAGAAGATGAGGGAAGACCCCTGGCTGTCAGGATCTGATCCATCAACCTCACAATATCAACTTCAGAGAGACTTCTGGTGGAGTGAATAGACAACCCAGAAGGGGACTCGGGAGTTGTCCAAGGAGGAGGAATAAGTGGACCTGGGTTGAGTTGAAATATCAGACTTCAGCACTGTCTGCTGTGCCATAGGAGAAACAGGCGCCTGCATGGCAGTAGTGGCAGTTGGAGCTTGTATCAGAACTGTAGGCACAATAGGAACAGTGGTAATCAAGGTTTGAATAAGTGTGCTGGTCAGTGTCAAAGGCACCTGTATGGTTCTTGGTGTTGAAGATTCATACCTCTCCAAAAACTTCAGAACTTTAGAGGAACCTTCAGATGCATGTTTATGCTTCTTAACAGTCAGTGCAGAGGGAGATGTTTGTACCAAATGGGAGGATTTTGATCCAGAGGCTGGAGGAGACTGCCCGGCCTTGGACAAGGATTCCTCAAATGGGACTTTAAGGAGCCCTTTGAGAATAAGTTTGTTTTTCCTCTCTGCCAGAGTCCTGTTACTGTAAACACTCAAGTGGGGGCGCTTTTAGGTTTTTCTGCCATTGTCCTGAATAAAAAAGGCAGGAAGGGAGAAGAAAGAATGAGGACAGGACAGAAAACTCAGTCACACCTCAAAAAGAGATCTACCAATGAGGGTAGAAAGATTACCAACAGTAAAAAGGAGGGTGAGGGACTACCAACAATGGTAGAGGGGAAAAATATAATGGTGGAGGGGAAAAATAACAATGGTAAAGGGAAACAACACACTCACTAAGGGCAGACCAAAGATTTTTAAAGTAAAAGTTTTTCAGAGAACTACTTAAGAGTAAATAAAATATTTTCACTTAACTATGAGACAGGAATCGGCCGACGCGTCTTGTTGTAAGAGAGGCAGACGAAATCTGAGGTACTGTAAAGGGGGCATTGTGGGTAGACTAGCAGCTTGAGATATTTTTTGGCTGATGCAAGCTACATATTGGCTGGATCAGTTCAAATGAAGACTGTCAACATCAGATGGAAAATTTATCCATGCTTACATGCATGTTACAGCCCATGATTCTACTAAGTGCTGTATGGTTTTATCTTATCTTTATTACTGTCTCAGATTGGAAAAACACTTATACTTTCAGAAAACAGTATCTCCTAGCCACTGAAAGAAAGCCATTGAAAGAAAGAAGCATTCCATTTATTTTGCTCTTTATCAGATTGTCTCCATGGAAAGATGAGAGCTAGATGTTGCTTCTATAAGCACTCATTTGCTAGGGGAAACTTTATTATAGCCAATGTTCTTTTTTATGTATTTGCTTTCTCTTAAAACTTGTTACTAGATCACCTTAATCCATTCATTCTCCTATGCAAGAGTGAGAAAAGGCATATCAAGTTTTCTTGTATCACGCTGTCTTGACCAGACTTTTTTTTTTTTTTTTTTTTTTTTTTACATTGCAGTGCCTACATTTCTTAAAAATGAACAATGAGAAGGAAACCAGAAGAAATAAACAGAGGCACCGGTTTACTTTAGTATCTACATTACACCTGAAAATAACTGAGAATGCTTTACCTTTATAGCATGCAGATTATATCATGCACTATAAAAATACTACTGTTAAAAACTAAATTTTGTTTTATTTACAGTTAAATTCCTTCATTCCCCTTTCCCACTCCTAAATGTTCTACCAGTCATTAATGACATGAAGTAGGGTACATGCTTCAGAGTCCCCTACATGTTTAACAAAGTCAAAAAAGTCCAATATTTGAAGGTTTTCCTGTTCTGTCATGTTTCACAAGTAATGCTTTGTAATCCCACATTTATTTGTCAATTCCTGATTTGCTGGTTTTACTCCTGTTAATCTCCATTTCCCAAATCCAGTCTCTGCTTCATTGCCAATGTTCTCCCAGTTCTTCTAGTCAGCTCTTGTGCTTTTTTTCTGTTGCTCAAGCATTTTATTTTGAAACATTGGAAAAGGATTCACTTGCACAGAGTCTGTGGGCTTTTACCAGAAGAACAAGCTGCAGAATCTCCAGTTTCATAGCTCACCTTTTTTACTGGACAAGCTTTTATTTTTCCTCCTTAGCATGTTCTGCCTCAAAAAATTATTTTGCCCTTCCAGGAAAGAATATTCTGAAAATAGCTGGGTACAGCAGCTTGAATCTCATGCCTGCTTCTCAACATTCCCTGATTAGGGGAATGCATTTCATACTCTTCTGCCTGGTGTACAGTGAGTAATTGATCATTTTCCACAAACACACTACTGTCTCCCACTTTCAGTACTTTGTCCTTCTGCCAAGGCTTTGTGAGAATCAATTCCTTCTGTTGGTAGGACTGTATCTTTACTATTAAAGGTCTAGGTTGCTTTCTTGTCCCCAGGCTTGGAGCATACACACGATGTGTCATTTCAATTAACAACTCCTGCTGTTGAATACCAGTTCAGTTGCTTATTTGTGCTTTCATACAGTCTGTTCCTTCCAGGTTCTCTGGTACAGTAGAAAATCTCAGGTTTTCCCTACATGCTCTGTCCTCTAATTCTATTATTTTCAGAAACATCTTTTCCTGAACAGTCTCATATTCAGCCAGACTTTTCTTCATTTTAATCTCTGACTTTTGCAGTTTTACCACCTTATCTGAATATCTATGTAAAGCTTCTTCCATTTTTTCCAACCTTTAGTTATTTATGTTGATATACTCCTTCAGTGCTTCATTTATTTTAATCGGCTCCATGTACATTTGACTTATTCTTCCTCTAGGTTACTGGAAGTCATGTCTCGCACCAAAGCTGGAGGTTGGATCGCTTTTTGCTGAACAGCTGTGGAATTCTTCCCAGTCAGTGTTTTCCCCTCACCTTTTGTGATTGATTTTTCTTTCAGGTTCTGTGAATTTCTTTTTTACTGGCATTCATGCAATGCACTTAATAGCCAGTCACTGAAACTTACTCCAAAATATGAGTTTTTTCCCTTGTTTGTGGATTGGGGAAATAACATTCATCATCTTGGAGGGGAGTATGTCATGTTTATGCTAAATTTCATTAATCAGCCTATGCCAGATCTGAATTCCTTTCGCCCCACACTTCTATAGGGATGCCATTGGATCCCAGTGATTTTCTATGTGCTAATCTCTTCAATGTCTCTCCTATTTCACTGGCTGTGTCATCGTTCATAAGTTCCCGTCCATTCACTTCTTCTAATGTTGCAATATATAATTGAGACCAGTATTGCTTGGTTTGATTCATTACTGCATTCTCTATTTTTTCGGAACTATGTAATTTCAAATAATATTCCATTAGTATTGTATGCATATGAATTGTGTGTGTGTGCGTGTGCATGTGTGTGTGTGTGTTTTTTTTATCCCCAGTCTTTATGGCCTTCATTTTGTAGATACTTCTAGCCACATTATGTTGCTGGAGTTTCAGTGCTAATACTGGTAAACTCCTAGGGGTGCTTGTAAAATAAAATCTTTGTACTAACTGAATATATAAGTGTAGTTTACTGTCCTTCCAGTACTGAAGTAGTTTTAACTTTAAAAGTTTACCTGTTTCTTCTGGGCTTCTTTTTCCTAGTAACTATAAAGTACTAATACTTTGGAGCAGATTGTTTCTGTGAGTGATTTTTGAACTAGTTCCCTTCTCACAACTCTGTTTTTATCACTGTCACTGTGATGATGTGAGATAGTGCCAGCATTGCCATAGGTAGTAGGGCAGTACGTGTAATGCATTTTGTAAAGAATATGTTATTTGAATATTAAACTGATTTGTAGAGATGCTTGTGTTAAAATATATTCGTAAAGCTGCTTGTGTTAAAAAAAATGTATCAACAGTGGGTCCTGCTGAACAGAAAATAAATATACATGCATGTCAGGCTATATTGCTGTAACTGCTGAAATGTATATATTTTAACAGAGGATACTGGCCATGAAGGGGTTAAACTCAGCTCAGCTAACCTTAAGAAAAATAACATGAAATTAAATGACTTGGTTTACGCTATAAAGATTCCATCTCACAGGTCTGAATGCAGCCAGGCACACAATGTCTGTGAAAAGCATTTCTGCAGGAAGTGTTCAGATTGTTTTATAGATTTCAGATGCTGTATTAAGCCTTAGCAAAGTTCTGTGTGTGTACTGTGACAAATGTGTGCCAAATCCTGGCTGAGCTGCTAGTGAGGGGGTAGTGTGAGAACCACAGAGTCAGGTGACCAGATGTGATGTCATTCTGTAGCCAGCACTGAAATTGTCTTTAAATACTAGTGAGAGATGTGTCAGCAGCACTCTGTTTTTGGAACTTGACAACAAAGACACTCATCCACTTCATCTTGCCTTGCTCTAGCAAGTAAGTAGGGAAAAGTAATTCTTCAGTCAGGAAAATATACTGAGATTAGTTAAATGTTTTTTCTGTATCTGTCTGAGTCTTTCTATTAATATTGTTTTTTATATTTCCTGTGACTAAAACTCTGGTGTTTACTGTAAACAGATATTCAGTATTTTCATGTTTTTTTTTATATTTATTGTTAAATACATTTAAACCTTTCATTATGGCTGGTCTTTTGGAAAATATTTTAATCTTTGAGAGTACTTGCATTTATTTAGTGGTACTGTGGTTGCATGCTCCTGAAAGTATTGCTGCTTGGTTGAACACTACCATTTGTATAAGGATTAATTTTACTAAAAGTAATTGGGTACTCTGGTAAGAGGTTTTGTGGGTGTTCTGGTGGCAGTGTATCTACCTTATAGTCTGGGTGGAGGTGGTAAAGTGTGTGTGTCTCAGCTACTTTGAACAGGGGGGACACAGTACTGATTTCACAGAGAGGGTCATTGAGGACTTGGCTTGGAACACCCAGCTAAGGACTTAACTCTATAGCTGCGTCAGTGGGAAGTCTTGGGGCCTAGAGAGAAAGCCCAGCCACAGGACTGCAGTATGCATTCCCTGCATGCTCTTACAGGAAATTATACTTGGTGCAGAGAGTTGTATCTGAAAATAGTGCGTGTGTGTCAATTTTTTTTTATCAGTGAGCATCCCCATCTAGGGTCAGTGGTGAGGACTGAAGCACCTTGATCATGGCCCAAAAGAGGGACATCACAGTCCCATCCTGCTACACTAATTTCTCCAAATTCCTTTAATGTTTTGAGAATAAATTATTTTATTTCAACTGCATAAGGTTTTGTTGATGTTTGTAAGTTATGAATAGTTTTTCTATGCTAGTTTTTTCCAGTTTCATTTTCTGTATGAATGGTCAGAGAGAATGTATGCATATTCCTGCTGTATGTACCCGCTGCTGTCCAGTCTAGACCACGTACTGTGTACTTGACTAAAAGTGTAATCTTCCATATTTTCTGGAATGACAGTGATTTCCATACATCCATCAACCCTAGTTGCTCTAACAGTTGGCTTTGTTTTTTCTTCTCGCCACTTGAACACCTTTTCTTGGTTATTGGTTCTATAGTCTAGCCTATCATGCCTTTAGTTCCAGTCTCCTAATATCACCAATATTCTTTGATGAAATTGAGCTACATCTATTGTGCCTCTGATCTCTTTAAACTTTAACTTGACAGGTATGCAACCTGCCCCTATAGTGATTTATTGAGCATGGTAAAGTCCTTTTACTACCACATATCTACCTTTAGGATTTTCTAGTTTCCCCTGAACCTCAAAAGGAAGTTCCTTTGAACTCAATAAAACAGTTCCTCTTCTCCTTGCATCTCTTTACTCAGAAGATGCCAGTACCGTATAACTTCTCTGTTTTCCAATGTTTTTCATAGGTTGAGTATTTCTAATAGAGCAGCTATTGGTGCTTTTTCTCCCTGGAGTTCCCTCATGATTCTTTCCCTTTTCAGAGGATTAGTCATCATGTTTATATTCCAACTAAGTAATTGTAGATTGTCTGTCCCTGTTTTTCTCTTGTGTCTTCTACAGCTATTATTGTGCATGATGCGTGCATTCTCCTGTCTTCTAAACTGCATGTTGGTGTTCCTCCACTCTCTCTTATTGTATTGTATATTTAATGAGCAGTTCTTTGGTAATTCTGCATTAATCAAACATTCATGCAATAGAAACTGTGTTAGTGAGATTGTGAATACTATGCAATAGTGAACCTTTAACAAAACTATATAGATTATGCAGCAGTTTACTGCCAAGGTGAGGGTATTTAGTTCCCATAATAAACTACATATAATTCACGGTGCATGCCATCAGGTCATGTAAGAGCTCTATCAACAGTCCATTAGTGTCAGCTTCTCCAATGGCCTCCTCCCTCTTACCCCCAAGCAGCCTATAAACACACTGTAGCTCAGATGAATCACTTTATGCTAGTGGTGAATGTTCCAAAAGTCCTTATCTTTATCTTTAGTAGTAGCTGTTGTGCAGTTAACCAAGTATCTTTTAGTTTGACCATAACAGTCTCACCTCATTTCAGTTTCTGGAGCTCCCCTGTATTTGCTTTACAACTGCCTGGTCACAGCTCTCTGATAATATACTTCCCTCAATAAACATAAAAAATCTCCAATTAGCCAATGACATTTTAATGTTTTCTTCTCATTATATCTTAGTCCTGCGCTGCTTGTCCAATTATCTTCTCTTTATGCAGTCGGGCTGAAATATCCACTCATCCCTTTAAAACTTGGCACTTTCAAAATGGGGAAAAGATTCCTTCTTGGTGAGTACCCTGCTGATCAATATCCAACTGCTCACCCAATATCATCTGATCAGTTTCCACCTCCTTCGTGGAGAATGGTGTGCTCTGGACATTCTTCCCAACTTGTTCAGTCCATTTTTGTGCATCTTTTGGGCCAACTGCAGTTCTTACTCTACTACTGAGAAAAAGTTTGCAAATCGCTGGATGGATCAGACTCGCTCAAATCTTTTTAAATTTCACCATTTTGATCACTGGATAGAATACACTCATCTTCCTCCATGTAATTGCTGGGTAGTTTTGGCTTATGTATATTTTACTCCCCTCATATTGCAACTTGGCCCCTGGCATCCAAAGAACTGACAGCACTGCTAGTTTTATGCAACAGATCTCAAATTTGACAATTATTTGGCATGGGGTCTGATTATTATTATTATTCAGTGCCCAGGGTGTCCTGTGTGCTCTCTCGATCCGCATATCTTCCTTATGCAAGGCTGTCCATTCACATAGCAACTTTTGCACCAGCTGTTCACAGTTTCGCGCCTTAAGCCCTTCTGGAACCACATTTATTCTTATATTTTTTCTGCATACTCTGTCCTGCTGTTTGCGAAGTAGTTCACCTACCAAGTCCATCCTTGCTTCTAGGTCTTCGGTATGAAGGTAGAGCTGATCTGTCTCTCGTATAGTATCTTTGTATTGCATTTGCATGGTTACTCAATACAGATTCTATTTCTTGCATCTCGAGTGAAGTGCCGTCAATATATTTCTGAAGAGCTGCAGTCATGTTTTTTATTTCCCCTAGTATACCCGCTGAAATGCCTATTGCATCACCTTCCTCCACACTGCCAGGCCATTTCTCACTTGGGTGCCCGCTTCTCGTTTAGCAATGTTTGCAGCTTTTATCCAGGCTGTAGTTATTTTCCTGAGGCTCATACATCACCACCAAACATTAGCTTGATGGATAGCTAAGACACAGAAGTTCCATTTTTCTCGGCAGGGCTATCAAATTACATTTTATTTTGCATCTTCAGTAGAAGGAAGGGAGGTGTGTTGCTACATTCTACTGAGCCATACATTAAGTCCCCCATGCCCACTTACTGTTGTATATTTTTCTTGTAATGGGCGTATATGCAGAAGAAATATCTGGCCTAAACTGTCTCGGAATGAAGAGTCCCTGGTCATTACTATATCTAGAGAAACAATGTGGTTAATTGAAGGGAAGGAAGTTCTGGGTGAGGATTGCTTGTTGGTTTAGAGCACAGTGTTCTAAAGGCCCTCAGATGTACAGGTTTCTCCAGAAGTTAAAGCCAAAGCAAGGAAAACTATACCTGTAAAGGCCAGGATGGAATTACAAGAATTAATCTGGACTTGTTTTGTCTGCCCTTCTGTATGAACTTCAGAATAAGGGGAAAGGATGAAAAGTCCAAAGAAGTCCTGAGAGACATCTGGATGCCAGCATCCCAGGGATGTTCTAAAGAAAGGAGTTAGGGAAAAGAAGTTAAGATATTTGTGCATTTGGCAATGATCAAGGATACAAATAAGTCATGCCAAGGCTTCCCCCAGTGGCAGAAGAGCCTCCACACTAATTGCAGGCTGAAGAAAGTACAGTTGTGTACACTTACCATAAATGTAGATGTTTGAGTGTATTCACTGTTGCAGTCATTACATTTGGGTTATCCTGCTGGCAGGTTGCCCTCAGTTGGCCTGAATTCCCAGATGTCAGGTGCCCCCAAAAGGGTAGGCTAAAATTATGTAAATAAAACATACATGGCACCAAAATAAGCTTTACCTTCATCTATAAGCAAATACACCACCTAGGTTTTATAGATTAGAGAAGTAAAGATAAGTTCCAGCAAAAATAAGGGGGATGGCGGGTGAGTAACCTGGACTGCAACAGTGAATACACTTGAACATCTACATTTATGGTAAGTGTACACAACTGTACTATGTTCTTCGTGTTTCACTGCTGCAGTCATTACATTTGGGTTGAGTCCCAAAGCTATGGTTGGGGGGCTGGAGCTAAACAGCATTAGGAGCGCCTATGAGGCCCTGCAGAACTGCAGTGGCAAAGCCTGCCCTGGATTTAGAGTAAAGATGCAGATTGTAATGTTTTGTAAAAGTATGCACTGAACTCCAAGTAGCAGCCTCTAAAATGTCTTTGGTTGGTACTCCCCTGAGAAAGGCTGCAGAAGTGGCTGCAGCTCTGGTTGAATGTGACCTAATGTCCTTAGGCACTGTTTGCCATGCTGTGAGTAGCAGAAATGAATGCAGTGACCTATCCACATTGAAATAGTCTGCTTGGAGATCGCCTTTCCTTGTGATGCTGTGGCATAGGCTACTAGTAATTGTTTTGTCTTTCTTAACACTTTAGTTTTGTCCAAGTAGAATCTAAGCTGTCTGTGTACGTCCAAAGAATGCAGAATTTTCTCCCCCTTGTTCTGTGGATTTGGATAAAAAGTTGGCAAATGAATTGTTTGGTTAAGGGCTACACTGGATACCACCTTAGGCATAAATGTAGGGTTTGTTCTGAGAGAGACCCTGTCTGGATAAAAAATGATAAAGGGTTCCACAACCATGAGAGCCTTTAGCTCTGAAACTCGTCTTGCAGAAGTTATTGCTAGGAGCAGAGCTGTTTTCCAAGATAAGAACTTTATATCCACAGTAGCAGCTGGCTCAAAAGGAGGTAAGGTGAGTTTTTCCAAGACATAATTGAGGTCCCATGCAGGTATTGGCGTTCTCCTTGGAGGCCTTAAGTTTTTGGCTCCTCTGAGGTACTACCTTAATAAAGGATGAGAAAAGAGTGGTGGCTCTGTATTGTAATGAGCCGAAATGGCAGAGGCATGGATTTTAATTGATGAAAAATATAGGCCTTTGTCCAGCATCTCAGTTAAGCATTGCAAAATCTGAGGAATATTTGGGACAGCTGTATCAGTTCCTTGAGCTTGGTTCCAAGCGCAAAATCTCTTCCATTTCCCAGCATAGGATTTTCTAGTACTAGGCCTTCTGGCGTCTAAAATGACATCCATCACAGCTTTACTGAGAGGTGTGGTTTGTATGGCTACATTATCCGCCATGCTGCCAGGTTTAGGGTCCTGAGTTGGCTGTGCAGAATCTGATTGTTTTGCTGGGACAGTAGACGAGGTATTTGAGGTAAGGTCCAGGCTGGGCATTGGGACAAGTTCCTTAAAATCGGATACCAGTACTGTCATGGCCAGTCTGGGGCAATCAGAATCATTTTTGGTTTCTCCTGACTGACTTTTCGGAGTACCATGGGGAGGAGAGGCAGTGAAGGAAAGGCATATACTGATAGGTTTGTCCAGTTGAAAGATAAGGCGTCCACTTTCCAAGCTTGTCTGTGATAAGTCCTTGTGCAGAATATTTTTAGTTGGTTGTTTTGAGGGGAAGCAAATAGATCTATGTCCGGGCGTCCCCATTTCTTTGTTATCATGCTGAAGATTTGTGGATCCAGGTGTCACTCGTGGGGATCCATGAGGTTTCTGCTTAGTTCGTCTGCCAGAGTATTTTCCTTTCCTGCAGATGAACTTGGTAAGTCACTGCTGTGTCCCATAAAGCCATGGCTAGTCTGCATAGGGGATAAGAATGAGTGCCCCCCTGCTTGTTTATGTACCACATGACTGTGGTGTTGTCTGTATTTATCAGTAGTTGTCCCGGATGAAGTAGGTCCTTGAAGGCTGTCAGGGCATTTTGAACAGCTAGCATCTCTTTTTGATTGATATGTAGATGCTTTTGGTTTGTGGACCAGGTGCCCTGAATGCCTCTTCCTGCCATGTGTGCCCCCCAGGCATAATCTGATGCATCCGTCGTTAGGCTCTGCCTGGCTGGGGGTAGTGAGAATGGCTGTCTCTTGTTTTGGTGACAAGCCTTTGCCCACCATCGAAACTCCTGTTGCAGGCAGGGAATTAGAGAAATCATTGTTTCCAGACTGTGGCAGTGTTGTGTCCAGACACTTTTTAGGTACCACTGAATTTTCCACATATGCAGTCTTGCATATGGAATTAGTAAGATGCAGGATGCCACGAAGCCCAAAGCCTGCAGAATTTTTCTTGCAGATTACTGGGCCTTTGTTGCCATTTCCTTGAAATAGGTGGTCAGTTGCCTTTGTTTGTCTGGAGTGAGATAAGCCATCTGGGCAGTTGTATTTAAGCTTGCACCCAGGAATATTATCTCTTGAGAGGGTACTAGTTTTGATTTCTTTTTGTTGATTGTGTACCCTAGGCATGTTAAAAGTCTTATCACAAACGTCAGATGCTGTAGTAGAATGTCTTTGTTCTCTGCTTGTATGAGGCAGTCATCCAAGTTAGGATACATTTGTATTCCTCATTGCCTGCAGTAAGCAATTACTGGTGCCAGGCACTTTGTGAAGACCCTGGGAGCAGTAGATAAGCCAAAGGGCAGTACAGAGAATTAGTAATGCTTTGAGCCAGCCTTGAATCTGATGTACCTTCTGCATGATTGTCTGATTGAGACATGCAGGTATGCCTCTTTTAGGTCTAAAGTCACGAGCCAAGCCTTGCTGCCCAGCATGGGCAGAAGCTGCTGTAAGGTCAACATCTTGAATTTTGAGATATCCAGGAAAGTGTTTATATTAGATAGGTCCAGTATTGGTCTCCATGCTTTGTCCTTTCTGGGTACCAAGAACAGTCTTGAGTAAAATCCTTGTCTCTGCTATTGCTGTGGCACTTGAATAGCCCTCATGTCCATGAGAGCTGCGACTTGTTTTTGAGCCTCTGCCCATTGATTTTTTTGGCAGGTCTGGCCAACCATTTGCCCTTGGCAGGCTATGGAAATGAAACTTGTAGCCTTGTGACACTATGTCTAGAACCCATTTGTCCTGGGTTATAATGTGACAATTTTGAGAAAAAAAGGGCTAGTTTTCCCCCTAAGGGTGCAGCCAGAAGATAAGTGCTTGGTGCAGGCAGGGGGAAGTCATTGGGACCGTTTCCTGTATGATTGTGATTTGTCCTCTCCACCTTTGGAGGTAAAAGCACTCCACTGCTTAGACCTGTAGGATCCTTGCAGCTGTGATCTGCCTTCTAGGGCGTCTGGATCTGCCCCTTTGAGGTCTGTCTGAGACTGGAAAGGACCAATTCTTTGTAGGCCAGTGTCTGCCAAATCTAGGTGGCTGTACCTGTAAGAAATCCTTGACCGTTTGCATAGATTTAGCTTTGTCCTCCATTTTCTTTAACGCCTCTTCTGCCTTTAACACCAAACAAGGTATCATGTTGTAAAGGAGCATCTAATAATTTTGCTTGAACATGGTCAGGCAGATTTTGTTCCTTTAACTAAGCAAGCCTCCTAATGACAGAACCCGTAACAGCGGCCCTGCAGGAGGCCTCCAGAGAATCAAACCCACATTGCAAAGTATGCTTTCCAACTTGTTCAGCTGCATGCAATAAATCCTGCATTTCTTTGTTTTCTGCACATTCAGAATTTGCCATCATTTTCTGTTTAAGCAGTGTCATGATATATTGCTGATATTTGAGCATATGAAACTGGCAATTTAAGGCCCTTGTAGCCAAAGTAGCAGATGTGTAGGATTTTTTGTAGTAGAAGCAGAAGCCTTCACCCCTTTTGGACCCTGATTAATAGTTTATGGGTCTGCAGTAGGGTTTTTGAAAATGAGAGTCAGGACCCTTGTAGTATCTGTCTGGCTTAACAGGAGCTGGAGGTAAAGAGTCAGGGGTCAGACTAGACTCCGAGAACACATCATCTACAATATCCAATACAGGTGGAATAACTAGAGGCCTGTGTTGAGGTAGTAAAAGGAAGTCTCTGAGCCTTTTCTTAGATTCTGAAAAATCTTGGCTCTCCAAGTGGAAGTGCTCCCTCATGGTATGCAAGGTTTCCCCAAAAGAGTAGTCCTCAGAAGGAGAAGCTGAAAGAATTGATTCTTCAGCATCAGAATCCTCATAGGGGGGAAGAGAATATTCCTGATCAGAAGAGGAATCAGAAAAAATGGAAACCTGATCTGAAGATTCATAGTCTGTCTCTTGCCTAGGTCTCTTATCAGGAGGAGGATGGGAACCCCTGATAAAGGTAATTAAGTCTTCGGCCAATTTGAGCATCTGTTTTTTGGGCATGGAGGCCTGCCCTTGTGGCTGGTGAACTTGTTTCTTTGCTTTAAAGGTGCTTTAGTCTTTGAAGTCAGTTTAATATAGAATTGTTTAGGTCTGAATACACCCTCAGAAGCCAATGCCTGCTCAGCGGCTCCGGACCAATCTGAGGGAAAAATCTCTGAGGCTCCAATACCTTGAGTTTCCAGCAGCCTGGCCGACTCCACGTGGGAGTTGGTAGCAGCTTGCATCTCTAAAGTAGCAGGTGTCAGGGGCTGCGAAAGTGCTTCACTGAGAACCGGCGAACCGGTGACTTGCTTAGAAGAAGCTTCGTTGTCGGTTTTGGACCTCTGTTGCCTGTCTTTTTCTTTGTATTTTTTGTGAACTCCGGTAGTCGGATGGCTATCTGACGACATTGTATAATTAAATCTTCGCCCAAAATAGCTTAATGCAAAATCGTACCGACGCTTAATAGTGCGTTGGTTAAATCTAGCACAAAACCGACAACTAGCAACGTCGTGGTCAGGGCCTAGGCAAGGAATACAGTAAGAATGAAAGTCCTTATGAAGTATTTGCTTCCCACAAGAAATACAATTATTAACTTTTTTTGACATCGGTCTGGAACAAGAAAAAAGTTTCCCTAACATGGTACTTAGCTTTTAATGAAGACTTCGGATCTGAAACTCAAACACGAAAATCTCAGGAGTCGGTCGACCGGCACTTGCGAACTGCTTCTGCTTCGGGCACCGCGCGGCAAGAAAGACTGAATAAAATAGCATCAGCTGCATCTTTTATACCCCTGACGACCTGACGTCAGGGAAGAGGTGACAGCAACTGACACAGGACCCAAGACTTTGGAATTTAGGCCGGCTGAGGGCAACCTGCCAGCAGGATAACCCAAATGCAATGACTGCAACAGTGAAACATGAAGAACATCCTCTTGTATTGCATCACTAAGCAAAGACTGAGTATGCCTGTTACACAACTAGTCACTCCATGAATATGACTAGCTATCAGAAGGGATTGGTTGATATATCACTTTCCTTTATTGCCTCTCAACACAGTGGGTAACGAGGAGTCCTTCTTTGCTTACATACCATATCATTTTCATATTATAGGTTTGGAATGCAATTTAATTCCAGGGTAGGTAGTCCAGGAATACCTACAGAATGAGAAGGATCAGCTTCAACTCCAGAGCACTGCTTATATTTCTAACCATATACCTTGAAATGTCTGCCCTTGGTAATGTCTCCTCCTATGTGGAGGACCACTTCTGTGGTGGAAAGCTGAAAAGAGTTACCCAGAGAAAGATTTGTAGTATTAAGACACCGTCAAAACTGAATGCTGAATGACCTGGATTTTTTTTAATTTGACAAGAAATGGGATTTGATAACTGAGACTACTGTGCAAAAAAAGTGTCAATAAAGGATCCCAGTGATAAAACCTAGTATGACGGACAACAAAGACTGCTGCTGCAAGACCACCAAATGCCTTAAGGCAAAGAGCTGCCATGACTGATTGAGATGAATAAAGACATTACATTCTATACAGGAGATGTCATGGGGCTTACAGGACATCCCTCTCCTCCCTCATCATTTCTAGAATCTCAATGGGCATGAGGTTGCCTAGAGTAAATGGATGGAAGGGAATCAATGCCATCTCGATCTTAAGGAAGATGTGCCTTTCAGAAAAGAATGTCAAGGATGCATCCAATAAATATTGATGTATGTTTGGGTCCCAACTGTGACTTTACAGTACTCATTGTGCATCCCAAGGATTGAACAAATATGTAGGATATACTTCCAAACTGCATCTCATCTTTTTAAAGTCAATGAATCTAGGACCTAGTCTTCAAGG
This sequence comes from Protopterus annectens, assembly GCF_019279795.1. Classification (NCBI taxonomy): domain Eukaryota; kingdom Metazoa; phylum Chordata; order Ceratodontiformes; family Protopteridae; genus Protopterus; species Protopterus annectens. The sequence continues at coordinate 1,227,985,238 of NC_056744.1, forward strand.
TAATGAAATATGACACAAAACAGTGTAAGAAACTTCTCTGTGTGGAAGATTTTCAGTCCATATATTTCTAGTTAATCACTGTATATTAATCAGATCAGACAATAGTAGTAGAAGTAGCGAACGTAAACTCGTCAATCAAAAAGTAATAATAGAAAATATATAATTCTACAGCATTACTAAGTATTCGAAAGTAATCCAAGCAAGGCAGGCAGTCTGTTTCCAGTCGAAAATCATTTATTAAGTACACAGACAAGCGATCCAAGTAAAACAAAAATAGAGTAATAACTTCCTCACAAGCTTTCTAAATACATATATACTTTTTATCAGGCATGGGAGTGGTTTATTGTGCTGTAAAACAAAGTGTTATGGGTACACATGTTAAATTCACATCCCTTCCCCCATCAGTGTGACATTCGAGCTGGTCCTGCCCTACCTAGTAGCTGTCATAATAATATATAGCACTAATGTACTTTAATGGTACATCTTATTTAACCAAATTATTAAGTAGATTATTAAGTCTGTGATTTTATACAAGGCAATATACTACATGGCTGGAAATATATCAACCTTAGTTTATTTTGCAATCAAAAATTATATATAAATATATACATATACATTTTGCATGTAAAAATCAGTTTCTATTTTCATAACCTATTGTTAAAGATCGCTTTCGTCCTTCTAGACTTCTTCAGGTCTGTGTACAAGAACCCTAAAAACTTATATAATTGTATAATTAGTTAGTATTGTTATTACCATCATTTTGAATAAAGTGGAAAAAAGAGAACCAGAAAAAAATAAAAATAAAAAAAATATATGTATGATGATGGAAACAAAATATACACTTAAATTTCAAATGATTTAAAATGGTATTTAAAACCAATTTGCAGAAAAAAAAAAAATACAATTAGTCATGTAAACAATGTGGCAATTTTCTAAGTTCCAGTGCACTTTTAATTGAAGAGTAGCAGTAGTTTAGTCCAGGCTTTCTAAAAGGTTTTAGACCCACTACACTTTAGTGGGTTGTTTTGAGACTTCGGGGATACCACGGAGATTACTTGAAATATCATGACACCATGCAGCCTCTGGTTTGCTTCAACTATGGATATGTATGTGGCAAACACACTGGGGAAATGAGGTAAAACCAAATGGAAAAGTCTAGAACTAACAGTGTTTACCTGGAAGCATAGAAACTTCTTGGATTTCTTGGCATTCTTTATGTGGAGAAAGACACTGTAGAGTTCCAAAAAGCACAGTTTTCTTGTGATAGACAAAGAAGGATGTATCTGCACTGTGACCACAGGACATAATTCCTTGAGCTGAGGCCACTTACAGCTAAAACTGGTATACAGTGCTTTGTCTTCTTTGGAACTAAATGCAATCTAGAGTAACTGAATCTTCTCTGGTCTGGTGGAATTCGCTTGGAATTTTTTTTTTTTTTGATAAGACTTGACTTTTTATTTTATGTACTTACCATAACATTACATCTGTTGTCTATTTTCATTCATCCTCAGCTGATGCATCTAAGATCCCACTGGCATCCGATTCAGCAACTTCTTCAAGATCCTCCCATTCAATTCTCGAGCTCCTCCCTTTAACTATAATGCCCCTCAAACCTAACATACCTCAGAGACTGCTTGTTGCCCTTAGTAGACAATGAATAACAACAGCTTAAGAGAACTTAAAAAGGTATAGATTAAAGTAATAGAACTGGGGCTCAAAAAAGGAATCACAGTTTCCAAAGTACTATCCCTTAGGTCTCTCCAGAAGTAAATGGAAGGGGGTTAGGAGGCCAGGAAGTTGAGGAAGAATGAAAATGGACAGCACAGGTGTAAGGTTATGGTGAGTACATAACTTTTTTTATCTGATGTTGTCATTTTCATTCATTCCTCAACTGATGGAGAGAGTCCCCAGATAGATGAACCTTGGGCAGTACTTATGGAATGATGTTTTGGAGTACTGGGGAGCCAAAAGCTGCTGTATTCCTAGAAACCAAATCCAGTTTGTAATGAGCAATAAACATATGAGCATTGGACAAAGTGACAACTGCACCAATGTCATCTATGGAAGTTCTTGACCAAAAGGCTGAGGGCAAATAGACCTTGTGGAATAAGTCGTAAGGGACTTAGGCAAGGACAGCCCTTTAACTATAGCCAAAACGAAATGCAATCGGTTAACCATTTGGCCCAATCTTTTAGGTGAGAAGGATACAATCAACTGCTCAGTCTTACCAAAATATTTGGCCCGTCAGAGATAAAAACGAAGTTGTCTATGCACATCCAAAAGGTGGAGCATGTGGTCTCCCTTATTTGAGAAATTTGGAAAGAAACTTGGAGGTTAATGACCTGGCTGATATTAGACTCAGAACCTACCTTAGGCAAAAAAGACTGGTAGGTCCGTAAGGAAACCCTGTCTTTTTGGAAAACCAGGTAAGGAGGCATGCAGGAGAGAGCCTGGAGTTTGGATACTCAGACTGGTGTACTAGCAATATGTTTTCCAAGACAAACATTTAAAGTCTGACTTGGCTGTGGGTTCAAAGGGACCTTGGATCACACCTTGAAGCAGGATAGTTAAATTCCAAGGAAGAGTAGATCCTTTACAGAAGGCCTAAGCAAAAAAGTTCCTTTGAGAAAGGTTTTGCATAACCTAGAAGAAGCCAAGAAAGAATTATTTTCACCTGGATCAAGTTAGAAATGGCAGCCAACTGAACCTTAATAATAGAAAGACTAGCCCCTTCAGCAAAAACTCAAGTGCAATTGCTATAGGGGCAGAAAAAGGGTCCAAATCATCACAAAAGCAAATCTCTTCCATTTACTTTTGTAAATCTTTCTAGTATAAGACTTTTGGGAAGATAATAAAATATGATGGACCAAGAAGAAAAGCCTGAGCTGTCTAAAAATCAGTGGAACTGGAAAAAACATGCAGTCAGTTTGATACCAGTTATGTCTGGATGAGTCATCCCTGTTGACTGATACAGAAGGTCAGGACTGGAATCCAGTATCCAAGGTGGATATAGAAGATGAAGCCAGAGGAAGGGAAATCCAAATTTAAGAAAGCAAAAAGGGTGCAATGAGGATAACAGTGCACTTTAACCGGTATGCTTTCCTGTAGAAATTTGTGGATTAGAGGTTAATGGGGGGTAAGCACAGAGAAGACCAGAGAGCCAATAGTGGACTAGAGCATCTCTCAGTGACTCCCCCTTTGGAGGGATCATGGAGATGAACCTGCTGCACTCATTGAGGGAGAAGTGGAAAAGTCGCAGCATGGCTGGCCCCACTGATGGAAAATTCTCTCTCTGCCATCTTGACATTGAGAGAGCACTTGTGAGTCATCAGAATGGACCTGCTTAGTTTGTTTGCAATCACGCTGGCTTTCCCTGGTATGTGCATTGCTATGAGAAAGCAGCCAGAAGAGGAGATCACCCATTGCTATACTCTCGCTGCTTCTTGACATAGCGGGTCAGATCTGCTCCTCCCTGTTTGGTGATGCCCCAGACTACCGACATAATGTCCCATGTGAACAGCAATCATCCCAGAGGGGACAACATCTTGAAAGCCTTGCAATGCGAGCAGGACTGCTCTCATTTCCAGGATACTGATATGCATCTTGGCCACTTCTGGGGACCACGTGCCTTGGACTGTCCCTCCCAAGTAGTACCCCCCCCCCACTTGGGAGCATCTGTGGTCCTGGTGGCTGTGGATAGGGGAAGAACAAAAGGACAGCCTTTAGAAACTTTGTCCAAGTGAAGCCACCAAAGAAGACATTTTTCTTGCAAGACTGTGTGATCTTGACTGGGGCGAATAAGGGCTGCTGAAGAACAAACGACTGTACCAAGAGTCCACTGCAGAATCTGAATGTGAAACCTGGCAAAAGAAACTCGGGTGACAGCTGCTGCCATGGATCCTAAGGTTTATAATATTAGTTGCGCTGGGAGAAAAGCATATGAGATCACTTTCCTGACCGGAGATATTTGTGTCTGAATTAATGTTGGAGGAGGAGAGGCTATCTGAGTAACAGTGTCTACATCAGCACCTATGAACTCCAGACTCTGCGTAGGTGTGAGTTGTGATTTGCTATAATTGACTGCAATGCCTAAGTGAAGACACAAATGGAGCAAGCAGTCCCTTGCCTGTAGAAATAGATGCCTGAATGGGGCAGTTAGGAGCCAGTCATCTAGGAAAGGAAACACACTGAATTCCAGTACTCCCAGGTGAGCTGCTACCACTGCCATACATTTGGTGAACACCCTGGGGGGGTGAGGTGAGGCCAAAGGGCAGTACTCTGAAATGGTAATGACTGGCTCCCAACCAGAAATGCAGATGTCTTCTACAGCACCTGTTCATTTTGATGTGATAGTATGTATCCTGCAGATCTATCAAGCATATCCAATTGTTTTTTCACAGTAGGGGCAAAATGGACAGAACTATGACCATCTGAAACCTTGAATAGTCCACATACTGGTTTAGTTTGCTGAAATCCAGGATGAGTCAAGTCCCTTGTCTACCCTGGCACTAAAAAGAATCTTGAGTAGGTTTTGGATCCTACCTGGTCAGCAGGGATCTTTTGGATAACTCTTCTTCTGAGTAGCTCTTCTATTTCTAATGCTGCTGTCTCCCTATGAATGGGTAGAACATTTGGGGATTCTTTTCATTCTTGCAGGGGGAAATTGGGAAAACAGAATGATGTAATCTCTGGATATAATTCTCTACACCCAGGAATCTTTTGTGATGGATGCCCAGGCTCTTTGGCATAGAGACAAACACCCCCGACTGCATTCAGGGGGCAACAGTCGGGCAACCTTTCAGAAGCATTGGTAGTGTTTGTATGAGAAAGAATCCTGGAAAACTTCGGTCTGCAGACCACTTTTGCCACAGGGCTGATGCCTTCCTTTAAAGTTCCTAGCTCTGCCTCTGAGAGAACTATCTCCTCATCAGTCTTGGAAAAGATCATGGGATTTGTGGAACTACATTTTTTTTACCTCCTTGCTGATTCTGGAAAAATGGTCTTTGGGGAGTTGAAAAATGGATCCCCACATCAGACAAGGTCTTTCTTTCTTGCTCACTTCTTGAAAGAGTTTCTTTTACTTTTTGGCTAAAAAGGGAAGATCCATCAAATGGAGCACTGATGAAAAAAGACTTGAAGGGCTCTGCAAAATTGTATAGGTGTATCTAGGTATGTTTATTAATGGCTATGCCCGAACGGCTGCCCATGAGGTACCCACAGCAGAGTGGGATATCAGCCTCATGGACATGTTAGCTATAGACTGAAGGGTGGCCAGTTGAGAAGAGATTCTATTTTGGTCCTCTACAGACATGGACCCAGAGAGAGATTTGGAGAGTTCTTTAGTCAAATCTCTCTGCAATCTTGTGAAATGTGCCAAGTAATTCAATGACCACAGAGCAAAGGTTGTTGAAGTATAAACATGCTTACCAAATCTGTCCAAGGCCCTAGATTTTCTGTTAGGTGGATGGACAGAAGAGCACTTCTCTGCAAGCTCTTTCTTAGTGGCTGCTGCCACAACCATGGCATCAACTGGGATCACCATGCTCCAGTGTGTTCTGTCCTTCAGCGGGGCTAAAAAATTATCTGGATGCTTAGGAATGGGCTCCATAATATCCAGTTCATGCCATGCCCAGTATGAGACAAGGTCTTGGGGGGGGGGGGGGGGGTCAACCAAGGCATAGCTGGGCCAGGCCTGAAAGCCTCAGGAAAACCAACTCCTCTCGGGAAGGGTGCAGGAAGATCAACTACCTTTTTGCTTCAGGAGTTCAAGAATGTCTCCAAAGGAGAGGTCTTCAGGTGGGTATCTGGGGCACCCTTCCCCTTCATCGAAATCAGTGTCTTCAGTGAGAGATTCCTGAGGGGACTATAAATGTCTTCTTTTACACATTTTCTTCTGAGGGATCTCATAAGTGGGATGGTGTGGTGGGGTATCTCAACTGACAGGGGAGTTCTGAGGGACTGACTGGAGATTTGAATTGGCTGGCTGTCTCACTGGAATAGAAGAACTAAGCTCAGAGCAAAGACCTGAAGGTGGTAGAGATACATGATCCGAGGGGAGTAGGGATGTCCTTTCCATAGGTAAAGAGAAGGCCCTCTCCACAAAATTGAAGGCAAACTGCTTAGGGAGACCGAAACCATGGGTATTGAAGCTGACATTTCATACACTGCTGACCCCTGAATCCCTTGACACCCTCCACCTGAGAATCGAGTCGGACCAGAGCTGTTCAATGCCACAGCTCCAAGGTGCACGGACAGCTTTGAAAACTTCAGAAATTACCCTGGTTCCCCAGATCCAACACTACGGATCTGTACATCCTCCTGCTCCAAAATACTTGGAGCCAGACAGCTCAGGGAAGCAACCAGAGTCAAAGAACAACCTGTTTTCAGATCCAGGAAGGACACCCCCCCAGGGATCTTGGATCTGAGGGCTCAAAAACCACAAGGCTGGTTCAGGGAAGGAGAAACTAAAGGAGGACTTGTAATGGGCAGGGTCACGGATCCAATGGGAGATGGAGACAGAATTACCTCCATCTGGATCTGAGCTCTGAGGAATTTCCTTATCATGCTATCCACTTTGGCCTCAGACAAGCTTCTGGAAGACCTGAGTGAGGAATTAGTAGATGGTGGCTTCAAGTGTCTATGTGCAAACTCCTGTAAAAGTGAGCCGACTAGGTACTGGATCCACTGACCAATGAGGCAACTGGTTCCAAGGCACTTTTGTTTTTGAAGCTGAAGGATCCATGACAGTTGGATAAGATTTCTTCAAAATTTTTGGTGGTGGTCTAAGGATATTGAGGATCCAGAGACCTCTTCCTGGTACCCTTGTCTTCAGGAGCAGAGTTGGGCTTCCTTTTGTCTGAATTTTTGGAGGGGGTTTGAGCCCCAGTTGGAACTGAACTAATTTGTTCCATCTATTGTAAGCACCCTGGAGTTTAAACCAGCACAAACAGAACATCTCAAATTTAAATGAACAGTGTCAAAGCAATATAAGCATTCTCTGTGGGCATCTGAATTTGGCATTTTGTGCCCACACGAGAATAGTTTTTAAAACCAGTTGGCTTGTCTGCCATCCTGGAGTTCTAGTTTTAAAAGGAAAAGCAAAAAGGAAAATATTTATTAGTATATATTATTATTTTTTTTAAAGAGAAACTACCAAAAATGTTAGTAAAAAGTACCCTGAAAACATGTAGAGAGAGACAAGGGGAAGGAAAAAAGAAAAGTCGAAAGTACCAACAATGGTACTAGAAGGCAACACCAAAGCTTCTAGAGAAGTGAAAGAAAAGACCTGACTGGTAAATGACTACGCAAAAAAAAAAAAAAACTCTGAATAAAGGGAGAAAGGTGAAAAAGAAGCTTAAAGGATAGCCTGTTGAAAAGAATTTTTTGAAAAACTCACAGTTTTATCTTAGCCACAAAAAGCCAAGAAATCCCTGGAACTGGAACATAAATTGAAGCAAAGACAAACTGACTAGAAAGCCAAAGACCACAGCAAATGAATCCAACAATGGTACAAACCACTCCAATTCACAGTTGCTATGGAGAGAAACAATCCTTTATCGGTAAAACCACTGCAGTTCATGGTTAAGCACTTTCATCTAAACATAGACTTCTTCAGAACCATGAAAAAACTCCTCTAAATTCTGAATTTAAAACCTCAGAGAAGTAAAACCACATTGTTTCCAGACAATGTGGATGTTGCCAAACCAGCTATGAAAGTGACTTAATAAAAAGAAATAGTGGTATGAACATCTGTGGTTAAGTTCAATTGCCAAATCAAAGAGGTTAGTCTACTTGGCAAAATGTATGTCATGCCCTGCCTTCTATATTGGTTTAAGACTAAAAATACACTCAACAAAAGGATATACCAGCACTATTATAGTATATCCAAAAGGGACATGAAGAGTGCTTTGACTAGGCAAGCTTGTACCTGCTCCAATTTTAAGACGTTCACTTTTTTGGGACTTGAACAGGCAGGTGCCTTTGATGGCGATTGGGAAAACAGACTTCTACATCGTAATTTGTATTGGCAACTGGCTTTAGACGCAGCAAATCCACCTGGACTGAATGATTATATTTCCAGTGCTAGTGAACTTAAAAGAAAAGCCAACATAGTTTGAGCAAAATTTTAAAATTGTTATGTCTTTCTGTAGTATTTTGACATTCTAAATTAGTTTTTAGCCATTTATACTTGGTTTTAGGTGTGTGTACACCTTTAAGAACTTTCCTAGGATTTGTTCAGCTTGCCTATTGATTGACATTTCCTCGGGGTTTGGTTTTACTTCTCTGAGCTTTTCAATTCAGACTTTAGAGGAGTTTTCATGGCTCTGAAGAAGTCTATGTTTAGACAAAAGCGCTCAACCATGAATTGCAGTAGTTTTACCAATAAAATATTGTTTCTCTCCACAACAACTGGGAACTGCACTGTTTCGTACCATTGTTGGATTCATTTGCTGTGGTCTTTGGCTTCCTGGTCAGTTGTTTGCTCTTCACTGTTTTATCTTATATTTCACCCAAAAGCTTGAGAGGATACACATCTGTCTATCAGTATATGGTGGCAAATGAGATCTGAGTTATGTTAGCTTGGATGGGCATTATAAGTAAAGGGAGAAGCTCGAGAGTTGGATCAGAGGCTCTGGAAGAAGTGGTCGAGTAGGATCTGAGACCCATCAGTTCAGGAATTAATGAAAATAACATCAGATCACTTCTTTTTTTCCCACAAACTTCGAACAGTGTGGGATTTCAGTCACTAAAAGACATTTGAACACTGATGGGGTAATGAAGAGACTCAGCTTCTATGTATTACTATATTAATCCACTTGTCCTACAAGATGTGCAACCACACAAGCAAGTGGAGGGACACGTGACCCCTGACTACCTCCATATTGGAATAATATGACAAGGCTTCAGGGACTGGGTGGTTGCACCCTGGAAGGAAGACCATGGTATTTGTGCTACAACTGATTATTCTTGTCTTTGGGTTGGCATCCACTCTAGAACTTCCAATGACCATATTAGTTCCTGCAAGACCTCTGATTAGCCTATTGCTGTTGGCCATTCCAGAAGCATAACTGGTATAGACTATGTCCTTGAGAAGTGGCACTGTGGATTTTGCAACTTTACACCAATAGTTGTGAAGGTTTTCTCTTCCTTTTCCATGTGCTCCATCAATTTGCTCACAACTAGTCAGAATAAAGATGTTCCAACAAAGGAGATATTAAGGAAAAATACCTTAACAATCAGCACAAAGTCTGAGGCATAACCAAGTGTGATGGCAGACAGGTACATTGGCATCTGCTGCTCTAGGTGTGCCATTGCTGAACTGCATGCCAAATGAGTGATGATATTGGAAACTGTAGGCAAAGTCGCCACCTGCAAGCATAATTTGGTCTTAAACTCTACAGCCAACTTTTCCAGTGACTGCAACATTTTACTGGCTAACTCATGCAGGCAATGTAAAATATGTGACAACTAATTCACTATGTTCAAGGCAAAAGTGGAGTGCAGACTGTTCTGTCAGAGATGCTAGTTGAGCAAGTTGGAGTAAGTAACAAAATAATTTTTTTGAGTTATGATACAAACTCGGAATTGCCTAGACATAGTAAGGCCTTGCTGAGTCTAAATATGATGGCTTCCAAAGAAACAATTAATAGAAAATGGAAATCAAAGTCTAAACCAGCTTTACTAGAAGTAGTGAAGATAGTAACAGTTAAAACAACTGGAAATGGGATCTATATTAAAGAGTGGGAAGAAATTACACAGGAAAAATGGGAACCGTGGAATCAATGCATGCAGTGGAGGAATGAGGTTTAAAAGAAGACAGGATTTGAATGAGCTATGTAATGGTTTCCTAACAATGACTGGATATGTTAAAAGTGATGTATAATGTTTGCAGCTACAGTTGTGCCTGTCTGATGGTTTGGAGTGATTAATGTTTGCAACTGAGATTGTGTTGCTATGGTTTACTGTCATTTTTATAAATGTAACACGGCCTATGTCATACATGATAATTTAATAAAGATGTTTCTTGTTTAAAAAAAAAAAAAAAAAAAAAGACAAACGTGGAGTATATGTAAACTCACTTCCTAAATCCATCCCTCAATCTGAATTCTTTACAGAAAAGTTGGACTGGCATCCATTCTAGAAATTCCAGTGTCCACATTGGTTCTCTTGATGTTGGTCATAACAGAAGCATAACTGGTACAGACTCTTCTGCACCCTTGAGAAGTGACACTGTGGATTCTGCATCTTTACACCAATAGTTACTTACACCAATTCACCTCTGGTCTGGCTCCTATGTCCCTAATGTACAGAAGCACTCAGTAAATCACCCTATATAAATCAAACATAAATCAAATTTGTGGGTCACTTTGGGTTGCAAGGCTAGGATTTTAAGGACCCTAGTGTTCATTAGCCTGGCATACACCTAAGAACCTTAGGACAGCAAGGGTCTAAAGAGAAGGAGCTATCTTAAGGTCTGCAATACTGACAAAGTCTAGAGTGGAAGGCAGGACCCAGAAATTCCAGTCCTCAGAACTGGTAGCACAAAGTACAGTTTTGTACCTACCATAAATGTAGATGTCCGATAGGAATGCATCTGCAGTCCTTACAAATGGGTTGTCCTGTCGTCAGGCAGCCCTTCGGTCGGCCGGATTCCAAAGTCTGGGTCAGGCCTCGGCTGGTGTCGCACTTCACCCGATGTCATAGCTGCAGTTATTCGGGTATAAAGGCATCAGCCGACGCCATTTTCCTCAGTGTTTCTTGCCCCAGATGCCAGGTGCCCTCTTGGAAGGCTAAATTTGGATAAAAGCCAATGATTCCAAATAGTAGAGAGCAAACACAAAAAATAAGCATGTATGTACATATATACAAACAAATACACCATAATAGATTCCCCCAGCTAGCTATAAGATGGGCAAATACCCTAGAAGCACCACAGAGGGGAAGGCGGGTGGGTAATCCTGACTGCAGATGCATTCCTATCAGACATCTACATTTATGGTAGGTACAAAACTGTACTATGTCCTTCAAGGATGCATCTGCAGTCCTTACAAATGGGTAGAATACCATAGCCAAACTGGGGGAGGTGGACAAATAAAGTTATGGTGTAGTTAGGATCCCTTGCAAAACAGCAGTGGCAAAGCCTGCTCGGGATCTAGAGTATAAAGGTAAATTATAATGCTTGGCAAATGTATGCACGGAGCTCCAAGTAGCAGCTTCTAAAATGTCCTTGGTAGCCACTCCTCGTAAGAAGGCTGTGGTAGTGGCTGTTGCCCTTGTAGAGTGAGGTCTGATGTTCTCTGGAGTTTTCTTTCCATGGTAGGAGTAGCAAAATCTAATGCAATTTCCTGTTTTGAAATTGCTTTTCCTTTCCTTCCTGTTGCGTATGCTACCAGTAGCTGGTCAGTTTTTCTATTGCCTTTGGTCCTGTCCAGGTAGTAGCGTAATTGTCTATGCACATCCAAGGTATGCAGCAGTCTTTCTCCCCTGTTCTGTGGGTTAGGGAAGAATGTAGGTAGGTGGATAGCCTGATTTAAAGAAACTCTGGAAACCACCTTAGGCATAAAGGAAGGATTTGTTCTCATGGACACTCTATCTTGATGGAAGATCAGAAAGGGTTGCACTGCCATTAATGCCTGAAGTTCAGATACCCTTCTTGCTGAAGTGATTGCCAGCAGGAAAGCAGTCTTCCATGATAAGTATTGCAATTCTGCTGTTGCTGCTGGTTCGAAAGGAGGACGTGTCAATTTTTCTAGCACAAAATTCAAGTCCCATGCTGGTAATGGTGGCTTCCTAGGAGGCTTTACATTTTTAATTCCTCTCAGAAACTGTCTGAGCAGAGGATGTGAGAAGACAGGAGGATCCAAGTCGTATTCTGCTGAAATAGCTGATGCATGAATCTTAATGGAGGAATAGGACAGGCCTGTGTGGAAGAGCTCTGCCAAGTATTCCAGAATGTTGGCTATGTTTACCATTGACACATCTTCTCCTTTTGCAGTACTCCAAATGAGATATCTTTTCCATTTTGCTGAATAATTTTTTTCTTGTTGAGGGTCTGCGAGCCTCAAGGATAATGTCTTTAACCCTTTGGGATAAATTTGGGTTAATTGGTCTTATGCAATGTTCCAGGCAGTCAGCTGCAGAGTTTTCAGGTTTGGATGCAGATTGTTGTAGTTGTTCTGTGTTAACAGCAAGGGAACCAGGGGTAGTGGCCATATTTGTTCCCAAGACATGCTCCTCAGTAGTGGGTACCAATGTTGCCTTGGCCAGTCCGGAGCTATCAGAATGATCCTTGGACGGTCCTCTTTGATCTTCAATAGCACTTTGTGCATCAAAGGAAGTGGTGGGAATGCATATGCTGTCAGGTTTTTCCAACTGAAGGATAGGGAGTCCACCTTCCAAGCAAGTGGGTGGTACGTCCTTGTGCAGAATTTCTTTAGTTGGTGATTGCGTGGGGATGCAAATAAGTCTATTTCTGGGAGTCCCCATTTCCTTGTTATGGTTTTGAAGATATCCAGATGCAGCATCCATTCGTGGGCATCCGTGGTAGTCCTGCTTAAAATGTCTGCTAGGATGTTTTCTTTTCCTGGTACAAAAATTGCTTTTAACTGAATGTTGTAGCTCAGGGCCACATTCCAGAGATCCAGTGCCATCCGGCAAAGAGGATACGAATGTGTGCCTCCCTGTATGTTGATGTACCACATAACTGTGGTGTTGTCTGTCCTTATTATCAATAGACCTTGTTGAAGGAATGGTCTGAATGCCTGAATTGCCAGTTTTACTGCCAGCATTTCCTTTAGATTTATGTGTAGGTGCATCTGGTTTTGAGACCATAAGCCTTGTATGCACTTGTCCAGCATGTGTGCCCCCCAACCGAGGTCTGAGGCGTCTGTCGTGATGGTTTGGCTTGGTTGAGTACTGTAATTGACCTGTAGTTGTGGTGGTGGCTGTGTCTGTGGCTGTGCCTCGCTGGTTGTTGCCCTGCCACTGACGTCCTCTGTAGGCACCCCTGGATTGGTTTCTGCCTCTTGAACGCCTATTCCTGCCTCTCTGAGTTCTGGAGGAGTCTGGAAAGGACCAATTCTTGGAGGGCCAATTCCTGCTAAACCTTGGAGGTTGGACCTGTAAGAAATCTTTTACTGTTTGGACAGATTTTGCCTTTTCTTCCATCTTCTTCAGCACTTGTTGTGCAGGAGAGCCAAACAAATTGATCTTATCCATAGGAGCATCTAATAGTTTTGATTTGACATGGTCTGGTAAGGCCTGTTCTTTTAGCCATGCATGCCTTCTGATGACTGTGCCAGTCATGGCTGATCTAAAGGAAGCCTCCAGTGCATCATAGCCGCATTTTAGGGAATGGTTACTGACTTGTTGAATGTTATGTACCATTTCCTGCACATATTTTTTGTCTACTGTTTCATCTGAGGACACTTTCTTGGTTAACTGATCTAGCAAAAATTCTTGATACTGCATCATGTGAAATTGACAGTTCAAGGCCCTAGCAGAAAGAGTAGCAGAAGTGTAAACTTTTTTACCCCATCTCTCTAAGGATCTGGATTCCCTTTCAGAGGGGAGGGGTTTTTGGCAGAGGTGGCTGCTACAGCCTTAGGTCCTTGGGAGATAGTCTCTGGATCTGCAAGGGGAGCCTTATACAAGTGGTAATGTGTGTCCGAGACCCTGTAGTATCTATCGGGCTTAACAGGGGCCGGAGGCAGAGAATCAGGAGCAGTACAAGCATCATTAAATGCATCATCTACAACAGAAAGAACTGGAGGTATGGCTAAAGGCCTATGTTGTGGTAAATGCAGAAAAGTTCTAAGCCTTTTTCTGGAATCTGAAAAATCCTAGCCCTGCCACTGAAATTGTTCCCTCATAGCATGCAGGGTTTCCCCAAAGGAGAATTCCTCAGGCGGAGAGGCAGAAGGAATGGACTCTTCACCATCGGAGTCTTCATAAGGGGAGTATGGGGCCTCTGGAGGGTCTGTATCATTTGAGTCATCAGAGGAATCATCTGTAGACACTGGCTCAGGGGGCTCTGCTCTAGGCCTCTTCTCTGGAGGCGGGTGAGAGGCCCTGTCTGGTTGAGGTTGGGATCCTCTGATTAAAGAAATGAGATCCTCTGCTAAACTAAGCATTTGTGAACTAGAGCTAGGTCTGTGAGAGGGGGGCTTAGCAGGCACAGATTTAGTAGTTTTAGCTGCTTTAGCCCTGGCAAAGGCCTTAATGGACATGGCTGCAGGTGGCCTAGCAGCTCCACGTGCAGGGGTTGAAATATCCAAGGGAATAGTGTCTGATAATTCCTGAGAAACTGTAACAGCAGGTGGAATATCAGAAGCCGATTCCACGAGGTTGGAAGAGGCCTCGGCAGAAGGAAAGTTTTCGGCTGAAGGAGTAACCGCTTGCTCAGTTTCAGCCGAAACCAAGACACTCGCGGTTGGCTTAACCGCGGTTTCAGCCTAAACCGCAGACCGCGAGTGTCGGTCCTTTTCCTTGCGTTTTTTAGAAACTTGTGAAGTCGGAGGATCCGACGGCATAATATAAGCAAAATCGGAGCCGAAAAACTCCTCCGCAAACTCCGACCGACGTCTAAGCGTCCGCCGGTTAAAAGAAGCACAGGCTACACAAGCTGCGACGTCGTGGTCTGGGCCTAGACAAGGTAAGCAGTAAGAGTGGAAATCTTTATGAGGTATTTGTTTCCCACAAGTTAAACAGTTATTCACTTTTTCTGACATCGGCTGAGGCAAGAAAGAGTCCCCAACGGGGTACTTAGCTTTTTAGAAGTCTTCGAAGTAGTATTCGGTAGTGTAATCTCTGGTTCTGACCGACCGGCACTTGCGAACAGCTTCTACTTCGGGCACCACGCAGCAAGAAAGACTGAGGAAAATGGCGTTGGCTGATGCCTTTATACCCGAATAACTGCAGCTATGACGTCGGGTGAAGTGTGACACCAGCCGAGGCCAGACCCAGACTTTGGAATCCGGCCGACCGAAGGGCTGCCTGACGACAGGACAACCCATTTGTAAGGACTGCAGATGCATCCTTGAAGGACATCATCAGGTTCTTTCCATTTAGTCCTGTTGATAGTAGCTACCATCTTATCAGCAGGTGGGACCAAAAGGCCTCCAGCAGGAAAATTTGTGGAGATATCACAGGGTCTTTACAGGACATTCTTCCTTCCTCTCCCTTGTCATTTCCAAAATCTCAATGAACATGAGGCTGTCTGGGGGAATGGACTGAAGGAAATCAATGCCATGTTGATTAAACATATGAGCAGTGGGGGCCTCCAATAGGAGTCCAGGTACTTTCTCTTATACCTGTTATTCTTATCAGAGGGTACGGGTCCAAGAAAGAAGAGGAAGAAACTAAACTGGGTCCAAACAAGTCTTGTCAATCTTGTAAAGTTTCTTTCAGACCCTTGTCCTACTGCAGAGAAGAATGAGTGGCTGAAGGAGGGAGGAAAATGTCTTGTACTTGAAGCTGATGTCAGCAGAGATACAGGTGAGCAGTACTGTCTGGACTAACAATGTTGAAAACAGCATCAAAGCAACATTCAGCCAAGGCTACAGACTCCAACATCCCAAGGATGAAGCCCTTCGAAGATGGCGAAACATTCAGAGCTGAATGTGACGCTAATGGCTCAACCCCAAGAGGGCCACTGGACCCAAAAAACTTATTTCTGGCATTGAAGCATTTAAGGCTGAGAACTCAAGCCAAACCAGATGACATTAGTTGTTGTTGTTGAGTCTTTCGGCTTTTCCCGGTTAGGGGTCGCCACAGCGGAACTCCGGTGCACTAATGATTGGTAGTTGATTTTTACATGCAGAGTTACCAGCCCTGATGCACAACCTTCAACGAAGGTACGCCCATTCACGCATGTCTCCGCGGAGAAGATGCTCTAGCTGAGAATCAAACTGGACAGCGTCTTACTGTGAGGTGACAACGCTACCGCAGCACCACCACCGCGGTTAACCCAGATGACATTAGTAATGACCCAGAATGGCCAACAGCCAGGGTTATTGAAATCACCAATATCATAGGATCATAGGAAGTTACTAGGCTACTGGCCCTGAGGTCATTATAAGCCTAGCCAATAAATTAGCCCATGTTCCCACAAGTCAGCACCCGACAACCCTGTCCAGCATGGATACAGGTGAAATCCCAGGGGTGTATGTTCTATTTCTCATCCAGTCATCTACGTTCCTCTTAAAGAGGGATAATGAAGTACTCTGCTTGATGTGGAGAGGGAATCTATTCCACAGATGGGGGGAGTCTCTGGGAGACAAATCTGTCATGCCAGAAAGTCCTATTGATGTTGCAGACCAAGTTGAGGTTTTGTGTGAGGGTCATGTAGGTGGCGTTTGGCTTGTAGATATGCAGCAATTTCATCAAGGTGGGGTCAGAGATTGCTCTGAATGCCAGACATAGATCACCTCTGAGGAGTCTGTATGAGACAATACTGTGCTATCTTCTCTCCCAACAGATGAGGAAACACAGTATGTGACGGCCACTGAGACGTTTATTGAAAACAATAATGCATATAAAAACTTGATACAAAGTAATCGTATGAGTTAAGCGCTTTCACCTATAAGTCATAGGCTTCTTCAGAACTCATTCATTTGATTGGTACGCCATTTTAAATAAACTTTATGGCGCGAATCTGTTCTGACAAAACTTAGAATGACAAGATGCATATTTGTTTATGTAAATAAAAATAGTAATAAAAATAATGAAAAATAGAAAAATAAAAACTTAACAAACATATTCAACTATATATATTTGACACATAATAAAATAAAAGTTCAGCAACAACTTATTTAGTTTTGGTTTTATTTAAAGGAATTTATTAGTTTTAGGGATATGTATCCTAAACGAAGCATCTATGTTGTATATGGTTTATATAAATCAAACTTTATTGTGTTATTAATGTACTTAGCATGTGTTTGGAGGAGGTATAGTTGAATATGTTTGTTAAGTTTTTATTTTTCTATTTTTCATTATTTTTATTACTATTTTTATTTACATAAACAAATATGCATCTTGTCACTTTAAATTTAAAAGTTTGGTCAGAACAGATTCGCGCCATAAAGTTTATTTAAAATGGCGTATCAATTAAATGAATGAGTTCTGAAGAAGCCTATGATCTATAGGTGAAAGCGCTTAACTCATACGGTAACTTTGTATCAAGTTTTTAAATGTATTATTGTTTTCAATAAACGTCTCAGTGGCCGTCACATACTGTGTTTCCTCATCTGTTGGGAGAGAAGATAGCACAGTATTGTCTCATTTTGAGTTGTTTTTTCCTCGCAACGTATTTTTTCTGAGTCTGTATGAGAGAGAGTAGAGGGAAAGGGCTTTTAGCCTATCTGTGTAGGACATATTTTTGAAGCCCTGGATTCTCCTCATCAGGAACCTCTGTGGTCTCTCCAGCTGCTGCATGTGCTTTGCAAGCTACATGCCGAAAGGGGTGTTATACTCAATGATGGGTCCAAGAAGCGAGGACTACAGGGAAGTTATGACTTCCTTGTTCCTGGAAGAAATACCCTTAATAATGAAATGAGTGATGCAAGAAAGCTCTCCCTACAATGGAGATAACATGGTGGTCAAAAGTTAGATTTCTGTCAACTTGGGTGCCCAGGTCCCCCACAACTGATTGCATGCTTAGGACATTGTTACTAATGTGATAATTTGTGGAGATGTCACTATCCCCAAAAGGAATGATGATGCATTTTTTTGCACTTAGTTTGAGGCCGTGTTTCTGGCACTAGTCATTTGTCTGGGTGAGAGCCTCTTGTAGTAGGGTCTACAACACTAGGGAAGTTGATGACAGTGCCCAGCTTGCAGTCATCTGCATACTTGGTCATCCACAAACCTCTGGTTTTGGCTTGCACCTGGAGAAGTATATCCCAAACAGCAGGGACCCCAAGACCGATCCCTGGGGTATGCCACTCGTTGCAGTTCTACTACTTGAGGTAGTTTCCCCTATTTTGACTGAGTGAGTTAAGTACCCATCTGGTCACATATGGATTTTCACCAAGTTGAAATAGTTTATCAATTATGCCCGAGTGAAGAATAATGTCAATGGCCTTGGCCAGGTCAAGGTAGGCGGTGTGCACAGTCTTCCCCTCATCCATGGCTTTGGTGACTGACTCAAAGAAGTCTACCAAATTTAACAGGCATGATCTCCCCTTGACAAAACCAAACTGTGTGGGATCAAGTGTTTGGAGAGTGCCAATATCCTTGTCCATGATAATGTGTTTCATGGCCTTGCAAATCAGACTAGTTAGGTTGATGGGTCTATATTTGCCTGGATCGGTGTATACTCCACCTTTGGGCAAAGGGATGACAGTGGCGATACTCCAATCAGCTGGGATGAAAACAGTACTCAGGCTTAGGTTGAATAGGGTGTATAATGGTGCTGTGAGTTCCTGCCCGAGTTGATTCAGGATGCAGCCTGGGATGTTATTAAGACCCATGGAAGCTGTGTTTTTAGCCTTTGCGGGGGTGGAAATGACTTAATCCCTAGAGATAAGGGATGGGGCAGGTGCTGGAGATATCCTGGATTACTAATGGGGGGGGGGGCAGAGGGGTGAAGTTTTCACTGAAACTGTCTGCCAGCAGGTTGGCTACACCCATACTATTTGTGTATATGGTGGCCTTGACCTCAGCTCTGAGCAGATTTGGGTGTTTCCTTTTAGATTGCAAATGTATGTGAAGAACGTCTTATGATTGTCTTTAGTAGATGTGGACAATATGGACTCGAAGTTAGCTTTGGAGGACTTCACTAATACCCTTATTTGCCTGATTAGTCCAAGGACAGATTGCTTCCAATTTGGCACCTATTCCTTCTTGGTCCTGGACAGCACTTTTTGTTTCCTTTTGTTGTATAGTTTATTTATAGTCAATGTCCACCAGACAGGTTTACTCTTCCTTGAGGAGGAGGATTTTGTCCTGTCAGGTATTGCTGAATCCATGGACATATACAAATGATCATATACTACTTTAGTGTAGGTTTGGGCATTAGTGGTAGTTCCTACTGCTGGGGAGGGGGCTGTGAAGCTGTTGAGACCTTCCCTCAGAAGACTGTTATCAGCTATGGAGAAGTTTTTTTTGTTTAACCCTAGCTGGGGTGGGGGTTCAGGGGAGATGGGGAGATGGTAACTTCGAAAGTGACTGCTTTATGGTCCTATTTTACCAGGGATGATGACACCATGGGAGTGCTGCAGTGGTTTCCTATGTTGGTTAGTACCAAGTCCAAGATGCTGTCACCTCTTACGGGGGTGTCAACCAGCTGGTCCAAGGCACTGGCATTGACTAAGTCAAGGAATCTTTGAGCATTTGTGTTCTGGCTCGAGTAGTTCTTCCAATCAATGGTTGGGTAGTTCAAATCACCCAGGATCAGGGTATAAGGTTGAATCTTAATAGATTCAAAGAGGTCCAGACAGGCGGTGTGGGTGTACCGAGTCAACATTGGGGGCCTATAGCTAACTATGATTTGAACAGGGGTCTTGTCAACTGTTAACTGCAGCTGGAGCTTCTCCTGTGCATCATACTGTTTGACCAGTCTGGAGGTGTGTATATCTTTAATATATATATTGAAACACCACCTCCTTTGGCTTTACTGCCCTCAGTTTGGGGTGTGTATGTATGACAGGATGAGTAACCAAGTAAGGCTGGGGTGCTCTCCACAGCTTTGAACCAGGTTTCTGTGACTGCACAAATGTCAGTATCTTCCAGGGTTAAGAATGCTTGCAATAAGTGCAGTTTCATGTTGACACTCCTAGCATTCAGCAGCATGACCTTTAAACTGCATTTAAATGAGATTCTCATGTTGGTAGTTTTGACCTCAACACATTGCCACAAAAAGGCACTATGGGGAAGGCAAGAGCCTTTGCCAGGAGCCTGAAGCCCAAGGGAGACAGATGCAGGCTATCTCTGGCAAAGCATTATGGTGTGTCAATGTCTTCCCAGGCAAACAGGTACTGGATCTCCTTAGAATGACACCAGAAACTAAGCAAATTGTTAAAGTCAATCATTTTTTGTTTGTACTGAGGCATCATTCTGGGTGACGGTAAAATGCTGCTTAAACCTAGTGACATATCTACCTGGAACACATACTCGGTGAGCTCAACCATGTCTCAATTCATAAAGTATAGAAAGGCAAGTCTCAAGTCATTCACACCAACATGTACTATAACAAGAGTCATAGCAGTACTTGTTGAGGGACTTGCTTGCATGGGTGATGTGGCAGATTCTAGCACCTGGCAACTTACCATGACTTTCTCCTTATCCAGCATGGTGAGGAGCACATCTGTGTGTCTCACAATGAAGTCTCCTATGATTAATATATTAGGTTGATGGTTAAGCCTTGATGGCTGAGACACAGGTGTATGGACTGTGTGTGGTGTGTGGTATGTGGTGTGGTGGGCTGTGGAGTTGCATGTGTTTTTGTCTCGGAGGTCTCTCTTGTTTAGGTATGTTTTTGTTAAGAACCTCCAGATATGTGGGTGTCTGCTGTGTTGATGTGGATGATGCTTGAGATATGGCGTTTGTGCAGCCAACCTTCTCAGTGCCAGGTATACTGGCTTGTGAGGGAGAGAGCATAGACTCCAGGTTTTTAACGTAATTGCATGTCTCACAAATTGTGTTCCTAGGTGGTAGTAAAAAAGGGCTGTCCGTGTACATGAGACAGTTGCTACACCATCTCAAGAAGCCCATTATCAACCAGACTGGCAGGAAAAACTGTAGGAAACTGTCCATCCATTTGTCAGAATTGGCGATGGGGATGAGCTAAGGAGAGTGAAGATGGAAAGATCTGAGATGAGTACTAGTAGCTTGTGTTTGTAGAGAGGCTGTAAAGAAGCTTCACTACCTCAGGATCAAGTGAGTGCTAGTAAGGGAAAATTTGAAGCTGGAATACCTTGGAATTGGTTAAAACAGTGCAGTGGCGGTACGCAACATGCAAAAGAGTGCAACCCTGTGCAAACACAGGGTTTAAATACCAGAAAAGATTGAAGAATCTAGAATCTCAGATTACTACCCAATCCTGCTAGCCCCTGCACTTTCAACCAGTCACACATGGTAAAGAAGGTCAGGCATCCCTGTTGCTCTCACTAAGGCAGGCTCCTACCAGCACAAGATGGCTGTCAGAAACACAGGAAACACAGTAAGCAAAACAACCAGGCCTGGATGCAGCAAACCTGTATCCAGATTTTGCTACTTAACTAGAACACAGAAAACTCCCTGAAAATGCACAGAAATGCAAAGATACAGCAGAGCTACCTTATTCAGCTGAGATTCCTCTCCCTGGTTACCTCTTTTTTTAAACATCTTTATTAATGATATCACACATAGTATAGTGACATAAGTGCACATTCAATCATACAAAAGAAAACAAACTATTAAAACAATTTTGTATCAGTTGTACACACTGTACATATATATGATTTAGTCTCAACTATGCAGTTTAACATTATATAGATGGCTCAAGTTTCGTCTTCCCTGAAATATCACTCTTCCTGATTATTATGCTGTTCTTATTGTTCCCACAGATTCCATTTATTTCTGTGTAGTTTACTCCTTCATTTTCTAAAGATCCCACCTCCAGTTCTTTTATCTCCTTTACATTCAACAATTCTGTTATAGTTGGTTTAGTTTTTGACTTCCCTTTCCTAGTAACTGCCTTTTTCCAGCCAACAGTATTAAACTTAGCAGGGCCTTACTGTATCTAGGCAATTAAGTTTCACTATCCCAGTTAAAAAAAAATCCTTAGTAAAATAATTTGCTCCCCCAACATTTCTGACAGACACCCTGTACAGAATTTCTAAAAATCTATCAACCAGTTACATTCCCAAAAAACATATTCCCAAGTACCCTTCTGTTTCCCATCTCATCTCCAGCACGTGCTGTCTACATGGTGAAAAATTATCTGAAGTCTATCTGAGGTATAAAAATATGTATGCAAATACTTCTGTGCAAAGATCCTAAACCACCTAGACTTTACTGTATATTTGGGAGCCACGCATACACATTGTTTCTTTGTATATTGTCTTTTCATTCTTATTTCCCAGCCTTGTCTAACATCTTCTGAGTGATTCTTATAGCTAACATGCATTATTTTATATGCCATACTAATTATTCCTTTTTTGCTGCAACTGTTCAACACTTACAATCTGCATGCCTTGGATATTCTTACTTAAAGAGACAATGGATGCATGGGATTTGACCACTGAAGTCTCAATATCCACAGAAGAACCCCACTTATTACATTTTTCAAAAAGAACCATATACACATTCTTTATTATCGACCCTAAGGCCCTCATACAAATATGTGCTATAGTGTACTGTAAAGGAAGACTGTAAATGCCCAGGTTTTACAGTGGAAGGATCCTGTCTATGAGTAGATGATCCCAGAAGAGTGTGTGCCTAGAATACAGCCTATGAAGGTTAACCTCAAAGATAGCTCCAAGTCAGACTTTGCAGAGTTCACTGTGAGACTGAAACACACTTGAGTAGAGACTTTTCAGCATATTATCAACCTACTTGGTGTGCTGTTCGATTATCAGCTAGAGCGTCTTCTGTGTGGAAACATGCGTGAATGGGAGTACCTTCGTTGAAGGTTGTGCGTCAGGGCTGACAAACTCTGCACGTAAAAAATCTACTGCCAATCATTAGCGAACCGGAGTTCCGCTGTGGCGACAACAAATCAACCTACTTGATGACAGAGTAACCAGATGCCAGTTATCCAGACACAGAAAAATCACCCACTCACTACAGCCTCTGGTTTGCTGAAACTACTTATTTATTTAACTATGTTTACCCGGAAAGTTTGACTGGGATAAAAACATTTTCCAGTGGAGTCCTGGGGAGAGAAAAGGTTTTAACATGTACATAGAACACGGATATCAAAAGGAATACAAAAAATAGGTAAATGAACATACATGAGAAAAAAAATACAATAGCTTACATAAGCAATTTTTAAACAGCATGTTCACAGCTTGCATAGGTAAATACAGTGTTGAACATTCATTAGAAATAGACACAAGCTTGGATACAGCAAAGAGATAATACAACATTGAAATAGACATTGTACTATTACCTGCATTTTCTATCAATTAGAATAATGAAAAGAAGAGGCAGCTTAACTATGGAAATATTAGAAGGGGTAAGGTGGTTGATAATGAAATACAGTAGGATATGTTAGCAGTATAACGGCTATGAAAATATTGTTACATTTAAGATTGTGAAGTGAAGTAATTAGGAAATGTCTGGGGTAATTTGGACTGCTAAAAGAAATATTAGTTTTGGATAGATGAGAAGAGAAAATGAGGAAACTGACAGGGAGCAGTGAAACAGTGGTTGATCTAATTAGGGAGAAGAAAAGGCCGAGTCTTGTCATCTTAGAGTCTCTGATTGATGATAATTTACGAAAGTTTCTCATTGTGGTTAAGTGAGTACCTTTCTGGCCTAGTGGAGAATTTGGAGAAAAGTAGCAGGAGAGAGAAAAAAAATAATTCTAGCCAAGAGCGGAGCAATAGCACAACCAGTTTTTACTTAGATAATGTTTAGTAGCAACTTGAAAATATGTGTCGTATCTGTCTTATTTGCAGTAGGATAGTGTTCCAATTTTTAGTGAATTGGTGAGAAAGTAGACAAACTCTGAGTTGCTTCTTTTGGATATGGAAAACTGTGATTTTGTTACTTACTCTTAGCAGTCTAGAACTGGAGTATGATTGGAGCATATTTTTCAATGACTAGCATTTTTTCAGGGAAATTAAGTTGTAGACTATCTCGAGTTTTGAGTATGTAAGGTAGTGGGAAGTTCCAGCCAGTGTAAATGTCTAAGAGCTATGCAGTGGTAGGTTTCTGGAGAGTATTTGCTGCAACCTTTGCTATTTTATTATAACATGTATCATGTTTAGTTTTAAGGGTGGTAGTGAGACTTGTAAAAGTATCCGCGGTGGTGGTGGTGCTGCGGTAGTGTTGTCGCCTCACAGTAAGATGCTGTCCGGTTCGACTCTCAGCTAGAGCGTCTTCTGCGTGAAGACATGCGTGAATGGGCGTTCCTTCGTTGAAGGTTGTGCGTCAGGGCTGGCAACTCTGTACGTAAAAATCAACTGCCAATCATTAGCAGACCGGAGTTCCGCTGTGGCGACCCCTAACCAGGAAAAGCCGAAAGACACAATGACGCGACTTGTAAAGATGGACATGCATACAGAAGGGACATAGGTAGGTGGATTTTCTTGCAGACTGTATGAGAAAACGTTTTGCTCTTTATACTGAACCTAGTTTCCAGTGGGTCTTCTGATGGCCCGTAGCAGGAGTTGGTCAGGTTTAAGTCTGTCATCAAGTAATACTCTGAGTAGCTTAGCTTGTGATGCACATTCCGTTTGTGTGTTACTGGATGACAGGATGTGGAATTTGAGCTTTTGCTTTACAAGACTTTTAGGGGTAAAGAGCATTAATTATGCCTTTTTGGAGTTGAACAGTAGGTGTGCATTGGTAAGCCAGGATTTAGTGGATAGGAAAGCCTGTTGAGTGATATCTTGTACGGTATGCAGCAATTGTGCACAGTAAATGAGTGTAGCATCATACTGAATAAGGTTTGCTTGTTGAGAAGATGTATGAAGTTTTTTGTTAAATGTGTTAAAAAGGAAAGGCTCAAGTATTGAACCTTGGGGAACCCAACTGAATCTGGTAGGAATATTGAGAGGTCTTGCTTCCACTTAACTATGGAACCAGGTCACAGCCAATTTGTGTAGACCAAGAGATGCTAGTTTAATAGTTTCTGATGCAATAGCATATCAAAGGCCTTCGATAGGATGAGACTAGGTCCACACACTCTGTGTTAATAGACGGTGTTGGTAAAGCTGAGAAGGGCAGTTGTGGTGCTGTGATTTAACCAGAATCCATTCTGTGTTGGAGACATTAAACTATTAACACTGATGAGTCTGATCGGTTGGGAGTGCATATATCTTTCTAGAATTTAGAATATGGGTAACACAATCGTTATAGGTCAGTAATCAGTCAGGTCTGTTAAGTTGCTGCCTTTATGGAGGGGGATTATGAATATTTTTTTAAGACTGTAAGGATATAATTTTCACATATGGATATGTAAAGTAGAATGGAGATGGGGACTGCTATGGATGCAGCTGCAATTTTTAGATACTGTGTTGGTAGGTCGTCAGCTGCCAGGGCTGTCAACTTTATTTTAGCAAATACTTTATTATTACTGCAGTACAGACAGATGTGGGCATGAATTGCTTTGCAGTATTATGGGTTTCTATGATGGTAGCCTGGAGATTTGTTTAGTGATTGCCAGGACTGAGTTAGTGAGCTGGTGGTTAATCTGAGTTGAAATACTGCCTGAGTTCTTACTGATTTTGTTGGACAGGGAGTGGAGGTTTGCCCTGAGTGTAACAGTTTTTTTAATGGATGACAAGAGTTGAGTTGTTTTAATGTGATTTTTGGAGGTTTATTTTCATGTTTTATGTGCTGCGTAGGCAGGTTTTATAGGGTTCTACACTCCCATAGGCCTCTCTGATTTTTGGTTATGGACTACTCTTTCCAAGCATGCCTCTCTCAGTCACTATATCTTTGGTTTCACATGTTAACCATTGACCTGGATTTGACCTAACTTGCTTGACTCTCAGGGGTGCATGTTCATTTAGTACTTTTAGAAATACCAGATTAAAGTGGGTGGCTGCTTCATCTTGGGGTAGAGTTTGTATTAAGTTCCAGTTGTATTGAGACAGAATTGATTTAAACTGAATTGTATTTTGTTGAAAATTTTGTTCGTAGGCTACTTGTCCAGGAATATTTTGTCTGTTTCTTATATAAGCTAGAAAGTGGCCATTAATAGTGTCTGGCAGGATACCGCTGGAGGTTTTGGTATCCGGTTTATTTCTGAAAATCCAGTCAAGTGTGGTTTTTCTGTTTTTTTTGTGTTCTTGGATGGTGTTCATACTGGGTGAGGTTAGTTCATTTTTGTTTCCAGTCAATATTTGTATCTCCCATTATTATGGTTTCCAGTGCTAATGTTACTGTTTTTCCAACAAGGGATATAGCTGAGTGTGGCAACATTATTACCTGGGGGACTATACAGTCCTGTAAAACGAATATTTGTTTTTGTTGATTTATAATGAGATGACTAGGTCTTCAGTGCTTTGGAATTGTGGGAGTTTATGAAGATATTTAATTAGTTCTAGGGTGTTTTTAAGTACAGCTGCTATGCCACCCCCACATTGTGTTGTCTATTAGATCTGATTATATCTATGGGGGAGTACTTCATTACCGTTTATTTGGGGTTTCAGACGGGTTTTGGCTGCTACTAATATTTAAGGGATGTAGTGTTTTAGACATGCATGGAGGCCTACAGTTTTAATGGAGATGCTTTTGAAGTTTATGTTGAATAGAAGGTTGTGACCTTTATTGAGCAAAAGGGAGTAAGCTGGGGTATATTGGGAAGAGTTATTTGGTATGGGTTGTGGGAAAGCAGTGGGGCCAGGGTTAGCAAGAATGCCATCACTAAGTTTAAGTTTAATGGTGGTATTATGCAATGGGTTGTCATATTTGGATTTGATTATGTTAATTAGTAATGAGTGGTGTCTATTATGGTTGTTTTTTTATGTATTTGTATGCATGCAAGTGTAGTAGTAATTGTGGATAAAGCTTAGGTGATATGAGGGGGGAAATGAAATTTGTTTTAAGTATGCACGAGTTGTAAGCAGTTGGTGAGTTGTTGAGTGGGTAGAGATGTGTGTGTATAAAAGCTTGTGATGTGTGCTATGAGATTAGAATAGTCATTGTGAGTAGATTCACATATACCATTGCCTGACTGTAGTTGGAAAAATAAGGCAGTGTAGATAAAATGGATGTAAGGTTTTAAAATGGATGTAAGGTTTTAATATAGAGGGAGTGTGTGTGGAAGAGATATACTATGGTAAATGTGAAGAGCTTAGTATTAGGATACAGAATGCTTATATTTCTGATAGTAGTAGTTATGTGGTGGGTCAGAATTATTTTGTAGTAATGTGGGTCGAAGTGTGGAGGGATGATGGGAGTGAAGTATGAACACTGCTGTGAGAATTAATGGCGGAGCTCTCAATTACTAATGACTAGATCCCTAGTCAGAAAGGTAGGAGCCTCCTGAACTCCTTTTCCAATGCTGGTGTGGAGGTAGGTGCCTCAGCAGTACAGAAAGCACATCAAGTCTCTTTCTTACAGAGGGAAGGATAGATGGCAGTATAAATTCATTTAGGCCACTTAAATCTAATGGAGGTTTGAAGTTCTTTTCTTGGGCACAAAAATAAAATAAAAAAAACTAAAAAAAAAACTGTGATAACCTAATACTTTTGGGTCTGATGAGATATCCTGGATTGTTCTTTCTTGGTGGAGGTATATGAAGAATTTTCTTGCCACACACTTTTGACTAGATGGGTTATCAGGCAAGGGGAGAGAGTTGGTTTGGGGAGGAGGTATGGAAGGTTATAGTGTAACCACTAGACACCCTGCTGTCCTTATCCAGTTGTCCCATGTAACTGGTCAGCCATGTATGCCAGTCAAGGGGCAGACCACCCCTGACTGCCTCATGAGTGGGACAATTGGGAAAGATCACATGAGCTCCATTGTCCAGCAGGGGGAAGTTTGTGGTTCCCCTGTTGTTGCTGCTTATTTCTTATTTCTGCTTCAGGGATAGTGACTGTTCTAAAAGGTAACCCAGTTCCTTCCAGTCCTCTGATTCTAATGCTACTGGCCACATCTAAATCAGAACTCTAGATAGTCCTACAAAAGGGGATGCTACAGAGCCCAAAACATCTCATCAGCAGCTGAAAGGGTCTTGTCCTCCTTTCTATATTCTTCAACTGCATCTTAACACTGGGTCCTAAAGCAGTGAATCCATCAAAGACGGAATCTGTAAAGGTTACATTGTGGCCATTAACAAAACCTGTCGGAAGTCAGGCATAATGGCATAAGGTAATCTCAGTATCTGCTGCATGGGAAGAATCCCCTGCTAAGTTGCAAACAATAGCTGTGATGTTAGAGATGGACTGTACTGCTGACAAGCATGAATGCAACCTCTGCTTTAGTTGTCTGTCTAGGAAATGATCCATTGGCTGTTGCATCTCATCTAACTCTGCTGGAATGTAGCATCTGCAATACTTCAGTGCTCTTAAACAGAAAGAGAAGGCTACATTAATATACTTTCCAAATCTGTTTATGGCGTTTGATTCCTTACAGGATGGAGATCAGGACTCTAATGGACTGGGGCCTTTTTAAATTAGCTGCAGCCACAATAGAAGGGATTTTTGGCAAACAATTTAAGTCTTTAAGAGCCCATAGGATTCCAGTCGTCTCCTCAAGATAGGTGCCAGCACATCAGGGATTCCCATGTTGTCATCATCAGTTTTACTATTTAAGTACTAGCAGGACCACCCAAGAAAATACTTTCTGGGTCTAGAATGCCCCTGGCAGAGTCTTCTCCTAACATACTGGATATTTGACTTATACTCCATTTCTGCCTTATTATTTCTAAAATTTCTCCAAATCTGGGGTTGTTGATGTGTGTGTGTGTGTGTGTGTGTGTTGTTGAGGAATCTATTTGTTTTCCAACAGAAGGCCCAAGGATGATGACAGCACTCACTAGACACCATGGAAAGACCTTGCATAGGAGTTATGGGTCCTCTACCCTGCCCTCCAACAGAGACTTATGCAAACGAATATATATTTTTTGATGGTTTGTTTTTCAACACACCTTTACTGAATTACCACTTATGACAGGCAAATTTACATTTATATAAAAGTAATCTAACTGTATTAACAAATTAACATTTACAAGCATTATATTTCACATGTATTGCTATATATCATAAAACCTAAAAAATATTACATAAATTATTCAATTCCTAACCCTTTTTAAACAAGAAACAACTTTATTAAACCATCACTTATGACATAAGCAATCATACATTTATGTAAATGAAAAACTACACCAACACAATTTCAGTTGCAAGCATTTTACAGCACCTATAATCTATCCAATCACTTTCAGTCAAACATTACACAGTTCATTTTAACTCATGCCCTCTTGTAAACTGCACTCCTCTCATGTATGCATTATTCCCACAATTCCTATTTTCTCCTATGTAGTTTGCTCCTACCCTTTTGGCAGCCACCATAATTAGACACAGCAAGGCTTTACCATGTCTAGGTAATTCCGATTCTCTATCATAGCTCAGAAAAATCATCTCCATTGTCACACCAATCCGCCAACCCAGCATCTCCAACAGTGCATCTCACAAGGAATCCTTAAAGTCCATCAACGCGCTGCGCTCCTATAAAATATTTTCCCAAATGCCTCTTTTTTCCTCGTCACAACTCCAACATTTGCTGTCTAGCTACCTTAGGAAAAATTCTCTGGGGTCTACTTGGGGTATAAAAATATATATGTAAACATTTCCAAGCAAAAATACTAAATCTTCTAAATTTTGTTGCATATTTGGGAGATATACATATATCCTCTCAGTGTTTCTATGTGAATTCTTTATCCAGTCTCTCCTCCCAATCCTTTCTAACCTCCTCTGATTGATTCTTATAGTTATCAT
Organism: Protopterus annectens; assembly: GCF_019279795.1. NCBI lineage: Eukaryota > Metazoa > Chordata > Ceratodontiformes > Protopteridae > Protopterus > Protopterus annectens. The sequence continues at coordinate 1,228,014,835 of NC_056744.1, forward strand.
GCAATATTTTAATATGTTTTACTAATTATTCCTTTTTTAATGGCAGTGTCTGTTCTAGATTCTACTAAAACTCTACCAGTGCTGGACTTTCGTTTAGGATCCCCTTATTTCTTTCTCTTTACCTATACTCTGTTATCAGTCCTTGACAGGGAAGGCAATCTATAACCTGTAGTCCAAATAAATTTTTGGCCTCTTCCCATTCTATTACCTTGCCCTCTCTAGTTATTTTCTCCCAATACCTTGGTTCCTTTGCCAGTTTTCTCCAATAAATTCCACCCCCCTCTTGCCAATTCTCTACATCCCTAATTGCAGTCATCCCTATCTGCAAATCTCCTTTCTCCATTCCTGTGTTGGCTTAATTCTTAGAATACTTTATGGATATAACAGTCTATGTGATAATTATTTTTCTTAAAGGTCTGCATCCAATATCCCCCTTGTTCCTTGAGCTTCCCTCCCTGTTTCATCATCATCCCTTTCCACTTTGAATTACAATTTTCTGCTTGTGCTATGTATAGGAGCCTTAACTGTGTAGCTCTGAAATACGCCTTCAAATTGGGTAATCCCAATCTGTCCTATTCTTTTGGAAAAATCAGCTTATCCCACTTGACTCTTGCCATTTTCCCCTCCAGCTCTTCATTAATTGCTATCCAAAACTTCTCCTCTGGTTGATAAAAATATGCCTGACCTGTGTACAAGACTAAAGGGACTAAAAACATTTTGACTGCTTGTATCTTACTATTCATATCCATACAACAAAGCTTCCATTTTATCATTTTTTGTATTATCTTTTGTTTAGTCTCTTCCCACATATACTTAGCACAACCAGAATGATTTTTAAACCATGCTCCTAAATACTTAACTTTATCATGTCCTCATAAATACTGATATTGCTGAACCAATTCATGTGTGGGTACATAATTTACCATTACTGCCTTTGTTTTAGCTTCATTAATTTTGTATCCTGAAAAGATCTGAAACTATTTAAAAATGTTCCACAACACTGTAATTTCTCTTTCTGGTTTTGACAGGTTATCATCTGCAAATACACCCAGCTTTTTTTGACTACCATACCAATTATATTCTTGACTTTTTGGGTCTCTTAATTTCTTTGACAGTGGTTCTAAATATAATGCAAACAAAGGGGAAAGAGGACAGCCCTGCCTGTTTCCTCTGCCCAGAAATCATCAGAGAGAGGACTCCACCTACTCTTTCTCCTCATATATCCTAATCAACCTGATATTTTTTCAAGGAATGCAAATGCTTCCACGGCCCTTCTTATAAAGTCCCAGCTTACTCTGTCAAATGCTTTCTCTGCATCAAGACGCACCAACAATAACGGTATCTTCTTACATTTGCTTCCCTCTGAATCATCTATGTTATGTAATGTTGTCAAATGTTTGCCTCCCCTCCACAAAACCACACCAATCTCTATCTATTAAGTTTGGGAGTAGTTTTGTCATTCTTTTAGCCATTACAGACACAAACACTTTATAATCATGGTTTAGTACTGAAATGGGCCTGTATGAAGCTGGGTCTAATGGATCTTTACCCTCTTTAGGTATTACAACTACCACTGCTTTCTTCCAGGATGTTGGTACTTCTCCTCTTAAAATTTGGTTAAACAAAATCTTATATATCTTTATCAGTTTTTTACCTCCTATCATCCAAACTTCCACAGGAATACCATCTATTCCCTAGGACTTTCCTGTAGATTGGTTATAAATCGCAATTATTTTCTCATCTCCTCCCATCCTAACCTCTAGTAACTGAGCCTCATTTACATCTAACCTTATAGGTTTACAGGTTGGTAATGGGCTATCTGCCCGAAGGCATATATTAGCCCAGCCACGTTGTGCGGTATTCACCGCCCCTTTAGTAGTTCCCTAGACCCTTGTACTAGCAGCTAGTACCCTTGGCCCCTATCTAGTAGTGCTGTTGGTGTGATCCTCGGAGTGAACTTTCGGTTACCCATCCACTCATCAAGATTCCTCTTGAAGAGTGATAGTGAGGGGCTCTGTCTTATGTAGATCGGGACCCTGTTCCATAGTAAGGGAAGTCTCTGCAAAGGGAATCTATCCCTCCAGCATGTTCTATTCATTGTTGTGTTGAGGTTTATATCCCTAGAGCGTGTAGCTCGAGTAGATTTGGTTTTGCTAATATGGAGCATGTTCAACAATTCTGGGTTGGACATGGCTCTGTACGTTAGACAGAGATCGCCTCTGAGAAAGCGGTATGCAACAGAGAACAGTCTTAGCTTTTTCAATCGTGCTGCATAGGGCAACTGTTTGAGGCCAGTAATCCTCTTGGTTAGGTACCTTTGTGGTCTCTCCAGTTGCTGGAGATGTCTAGCCAGGTACATTCCAATTGGTGCATTGTGCTCAATAATGGGTCTGATGAGGGAAGGGTAGAGAGGCACCATTACATCCTTAGATCTTGATGCAAACCCTTTCGTGATCAGATGGGTCACACAGAAGGATTTTCTAACCACTTTGGCAACATGGTTATCAAAGGAAAGCTTGGGTACCTAGATCCCTTATTTCTTCTTCAGATTTCAGGGGATTACCTCCTATGTTGTAGTTTGCAGGTACTCTGTTTTTTCCAAAGGGGATTACTACGCATTTTTTTGCATTTAGCTTGAGACCATGGCTTTGACACCATACATCAGTCTCATTTAGGCCCTTCTGAAGATATCCATATCGGCCGGAGACTCTATTATAGCACCCAGTTTGCAGTCGTCCACAAACGTAGTCAGCCACAGCCCTTCCGTGCTTGCCTGTACTTCTGAGAAGTATATGCCAAACAGGAGGGGCCCCAGGACAGAGCCCTGAGGCACACCACTCGTTACTGGTCTGGATTCGGACACAGATCCCACTACTCTTACTTTATGGGATCTGTCTGAGAGCCAGTTTGGATCCATCTTGTGACATAAGGGTTTATGCCCAGGCTGGTGAGCTTATCAATAATACCTGAATGGGGAATGGTGTCAAATGCTTTAGCAAGGTCAAGGTAAGCCGTGTGTACCTCCTTTCCCTTATCTATAGCCTGAGTAACTGTCTCAAAGAAATCCACCAGGTTCAGGAGGCATGATCTGCCCTTGACGAAGCCGAACTGTGTGGGGTCCAGCGACTGGAGGTTCCCAATCTCTCCATTTATGAGTTCCATAATGATTCCATAGCCTTACAGATCAGACTGGTCAGGCTTATTGGTCGGTAGTTCCCAGAGTCAGTTGTGGCCCCACCCTTGTGTAGCGGGACCACCATTGCCGTGCGCCATTCTATTGGGCACATATCCTGTGGAGAGGCTGAGACTGAACAGGGTATTAAGATGCAGGGTTAATTCCTTTTGGAGCTCGCGTATGACACTGCCTGGGACACCATCTGGTCCCATGGAGGCAGTGTTTTTATCTTTAGATAGAGCCTTGTTAACCAATGTATCAGTAATAATTGGATGTACACAATCCCCTAGAATGGTAATAGGCCCTGTAGGTGGTGAGGGGGGGGGGGGGGGAATTTGCACTGAACCTGTCAGCCAAGATGTTGGCAATGTCAGAAGGGTCAGTGTATTTTGTTCCATTTTGTACTAGCTCAGAACAGACCTGAGCGTTGCCATTTAGGTTTTTGACGTAGCCATAGAAGGCCTTATGGTTATCCTTGGCAACTTTCTTTTCAAAACTAGCTTTGGTTGACTTGATGAGGGCCATCAATTTCTTACTAATGCTGATCAGGGATGACTTTTCTACTTGAGATTTGGCCTTTTTTTGTATAAGTCTCCTCCTTTTATTTTAAAGTTTGCTTATGGCCGGGGTCTACCAGACTGGTTTCTTCTTGCTTGAGGAAGAAGTCTTGGTTTTATTTGGGATAGCACGGTCCATGCAATCCTGAAGATGCATATAGAGTGCCTTGGTGTAGGATTCCACATCCTGGATATCATTATCCTTCTGCAAGAGAATAGTGAAGCTTTCCACTTCGGATGCAAGTAGTTTGAAGTTTGGCTTATTTAATTCTTCCTTAAACATTTCCATTTGTATCTTTTCTCGATTTCCACATTATTCTGCTTTATACAGACTTGTATAGAATTTCCAAAATATTTGTAATACCGCTACATGATCTTCTGTTACCTTCCTCGTTATAGGCTCCCTAAGCTTGGCAACAGCCCTTTCTACTTCTGTTGCCTGAGTCGTTGTGCTAAAAGTTTTTGTGCTCTACTATCATCAAAAAAAACAGTTGCTTAACAATAATTTTTCTAAACTTGTGCACATTATCGAGATAATCCCTTATTTTCTGTTTCACATTCTGAAGTGGATCCCCTTTTTGTTCTGTGAGATTCTCCCCTATTCTACATTAACATTTGCCAGTCCCCCTAAATAACTCGTTACTTCTTAACCATAGCTCCCTTTCTTTTATTTTACCCTATTTTTAAACTCCACCTTAATATTACCCCACTCCCTAGAAATAATTTCAGAAGAAATTTCTATCCTCTCTAATAGCTCCTGGATAATCTCCACTAGCCATTCCTTAAATTCCTCTATTTTCAACAGATATGTGGGAAAGCAGCAGTGTCTCACTTTTATTTAATTACCCTGTGTTTTTATTTTAGTTACTATTGGCGCATGATGTGAAATAGTTATCGGGTGTGTATCAAGACATTCAATTAAATGCACACGTTCCTGTGAAATTTAAATTCTGTCTAGCCTTGCCCAGATTTTATATCGTGGGGCATAACATGTAAATTCTCTCTGAACTCCTATTAGTGAAGTCACATCTTCCATGCCAAATATTTTCATAAATTTTTTCAAATATCTGGGTTCCTATCAGCATTTCAAATGCTGAAAACGCTGAATTCAATTTAATCAAACTGAAATGTTCAAAATCTCAGAAGAGCGAACTGACGGAACATCGATTTCTTTCCCAGGGAAAGAAATCGGTGGGCCATCATCGGAGTTTGCTATTTTCTCCACTGTGGTGTGGTCTTGGAGTTGGTATATTTAAGTGGGGGTATGTGGGGGGGTGAAGCCCCCACTTCTATCAGTGTTTAAAGTATTGAAAAAAATTTTTTTTTTGCACGGAACACCAATTTATTTCCCTGGGAAAGAAATCGATGTTCCGTCAGTTCGCTCTTTTGAGATTTCGAACATTTCAGTTCAATTAAATTGCATTCGGCATTTTCAGCATTCAATATGCTGAAATAGATCCAGAATTCTACCCTCCTTTGTTATACTTTCACTTCTGGGTCTCCAAACACATCTTCACTGTTGCAAATCACATTCCAGTCCCCAACAATAAGTAATATTCCTTGCTGAAAACTGATTATTTCTCCCAGAATTTTCTTAAGCTCCATTATTTAGTTTTAGGTAGAATATAAATACATGCCAGTGTAATCCTCCTCACTTTCCAGTAGCCCCTTAGCACTACAAATCTGCAATTATCTTTTTTATCCTCTTGCATCACTACTGTAGCTCCTCTTACAATGAATATATGTATTTCTCTTTCCTTTGTCCTAGGTCTTCCACTGAATAACCATCCTGAAAAACCTTTCTTTATCAAATTCACATGTTCAGATGTTTCTAAGTGTGTCACCTGTAACATAACTATTTGCACTCTACATTTTTTAATATAGTTTACTACTCTTTCTTTTTTGTATTTATCTATGACATTACTGACATTTAAAGACATTATAGAAAGGATCATTGTGTTAAAAACTTACCACCACCTTTTATGGATAACACCTTTTTTGTTACATGCATACACTGTTTGACAGGTTGTACTTTTATACAGTTGTTTCTTGTCACATCTTTTTTGCTTTATTGAATGCCCTCAAAGAAAAAAAAACACCCCAATATCTCCCTAAAGCCTATTGACACTAACGCACAAAACTATGCACAGCTTCAAATACTGACATTTTACCCTCCTAATATGAACAAAAGTCCCAAACTGGCAGCCACACTCACAGACGTGAATTAACCCAAAAGAAAGGTTAAAAATGTTAAGACTCATGATTCAGCCTGTGCTTCTACTGAGTGCTAATTGGTTTTGCCTTTTCTTTATAGCTCTCCCAGCTGGGAAAACCCCTGAATGCTTTATTCCCTAGCCAATTTCTCTCCTCATTTTTCCTTCAGCTAATCAGTCTCCACCAGCCTGTAGCCAGTTTCTCTTTATCAGATTGCCTCCATGGAAACATGAGAGCCAGGCAGCCAGTTTCTCTTTATCAGATTGTTTCCATGGAAATATGAAGACCAGATGCAGAGCTGCTACTAAGCATACATGTATTTGCTAGAAAAAAGCCTCATAATATTCAATATTCTTTTTCATTTACTTGCTTACTCTTAAAACGTGTTACTATATCAATCTAAGGTTCTTAATCCAGTCATTTCCTCATGCAACAATGAAAAAAAAAACATACATTTTTCTTTTGTCATGCTCTAGCAACCAGGCTTTTTTTCTTTGCAGTGCTTACATTTCTTAAAACCGAATAAGAAAGAGAGAAGTGAGAAAGAAAAAAAAATCAGCAGCATCTGCTTACAATCCCCATTACACTTAAAAATAACTGAGAAAAATTTACTTTTCAGCGTACAAAGTAAAACATATACCACAAACATAGCACTAGTAAGAAAAAAAATTCTTTACTTACAGATAACTTTCTCCCTACTCTTCCACTCCCCAAAACATTTTTTAACATTAATGACATGAAGTAGGGCATATGCTTTATGCTCACAAGTCCAATAAATTCTGAAAAGTCCAATATTTCCATATTTTCTTGTTCTGTTATCTTTCACACATATAAGTATTGCATTGTAATTCCACATTAAGCTACAGGTTTTATTACTGTTCATCTTAATCTTCCAAATCCTGTCTCTGCTTCATTCCAGTGTAATTTCAATTCTTCTAGTCAACTCTCGTTTTCCTTTCCTTCACTCCAGAATTTTCCATTGAAACACTGGAAAAAGTTTCACAGGTACAGTCTCTCTGTGGTACTTATTAACAGAAGAACAAAATGCAGAATCTCCTTCTGTTTCACAGCTCACTTTTTCTTGGACAAACTTATGTACTTCATCAAAAAAATGATTTTGTCCCTCCAGGGAAGAATACTTTGAAGACAGCTAGGTACAGCAGTTTGAATCTCACACCTGCATCTTGACATTCCCTAAATAGTGGAATAAACTGCTTTTCTTCTGCCTGGTGTATAGTGAGTAATCATTCTCCACAAACATTCTGCTGTCTGCCACTTTTAGTACTTTGTCCTTCTGTCACAGTTTTGTCAAAAGCAACTCCTCCTGCTGGTACAATTGTATCTTTACTATTAAAGGTCTAGGTTGCTTTCTCATAGCCTGGTTTGGAACATACACATGATGTGCCCTTTCAACTAAGAACTTCTACTGTGGAATACCAGTCTAGTTGCTTATTAGCACTTTCATAAAATTAATGCAGTCTGTTCCTTCCACTTTCTCTGGTATTGCTGAAAATCCCATGGTTTACTATGTGCTCTGTCCTCTAATTCTATAATTTTTTGAAACATCTCTTCCTGAGCAGTCTCATATTCAGTCAATCTTTTCTTCATTTCAGCCTCTGATTTTTGCAGCTTTATCACCTCATCTGAATACAACTTTAAAGTTTTTTTTCCAGCCTTTTGTTGCTTGTGTTGAAATACTCCATCAGTGTGTCATTTATTTTAACTAGCTCTGTGTGCAGTTTCTTATATATTCCTGTAGGTTACTGAAATTCATGTCTGGAGGTTGCACTGCTTTTTGCTGAACAGCTGCAGAACTTTTCCCTAGTCAGTGTTTCTTCCTTTCTGTACTGGATTTTTTCCACGTCCTCTGTATTTCTTTTTCCTGGCATCCTGACAGTACACTAGCCAGTTACTGAAATTTACCCATAAACACAAGTCTACTGGCCTTCTCTGCCGAGTTTCTGTTTTCACAATGATTAACAACTTAATTCTAGTCACCTAACCTATATGAATATTTTGTTGAGGCTAAAAATGCAAAGAGTGCAGAAGGGTCAGCACCAAAACTGATATGGTCAGCAGTGAATTCAACCCTGAGGAGCTAAACTCTGAAAATGAGCTTGGGAAACCCATCAACACCAGGTCAGACATCAGAAACTCAGACTGAGGGCTTCAAGGGCAACTCTGTCAAAGTACTCATCCATGCCAGCACGGTCATCCTTAGACTGACCCTAAAGGCTTACCCCCCAAGGTCTGGGTCATTAATTATGGTAACATCCATTTTTAAAACAGCACCCTCTGCAAAGCTGTCAGAGTTGTTGACTTTGAAGGTGTGGTACCTAGATGAAGACCACACACAATGTTAATACCAATATCTCTTGGATCAATTCTGGTCTCCTTGCGACCAGTACTATGATCATGACAGCCAGTGAGGAAAATTAGAAAGACCTTGCAAACACCATGAGGCTTGAAAAGTGCTGCTATTGACCTAACTAGCTGCAGGAGGGCCTGAAATTCAAGCATTTTTATCCGCCTTCTATGTCTCCTTGTAAGCAGTATACTTATCTTAGCTGAAAACTCCATTAAACCTAATACCTTTCTACTAAGGGATTTCAAATATTCATCAATAAGCTTGCTAACATACACCTCAGTGATTAACATGACCAACACTTCATTGGCATCATAAATGCCAACTGTCTCAAAGAAAAATAGCCATCCTATTGGGAACTAAGCAACCTTGACATTTTCCTCACCGATATGGTCACTTCTTGCACACCTCCATATATATATATATATATATATATATATATATATATATATATATATATATATCCTCTTCCCTTATTAAAACAGACTGTAAATCGGTGACATTTTCCTTTAAAACTGTTGGTAATTCTCCATTCAAAAAAGTAAGCATTCTTCAATTACTCAATGATCTAAACAGATTTCACTCAAATATTTCCCCGACACAACCTGATACTAAAGCCACTGACTATGTATCCAGCTTCTACCACCACCTGAATAGATGTATTTATAGAACAAGCTGTAGCAACCTATTCTGGTACTCACTGTCATTTCTTTAAGTTGAGGTGCAAAACAGGCAAACAAATTCAACAGTTTATGCCACAAAGGGAACACTGAAGTTCTAACTGCAAATGCAATACTGGCATTAATTTTTGAATGCTAGGAATGCAATGAAGAGCAACTGCACCCTCATACACTTTATGCCTGGATGTCAGAAAGGTTTTAGGCACTCATGCTGATTAGACCTTATATTTTGACTATCGTGTCTCAGCAGTACTTCAGAAAGCCTTCTATCTGGCTTATATCCAGTGGATATAAAAAGTGTACACACCCCTGTTAAAATGCCAGGTTTTTGTCATATAAAAAAAATGAAACCACAATAAATAATTTCAAAACTTTACCCACCTTTAATGTCACCTATAACCTGTACAATTCAAATGAAAAACAAACAAATCTGTTAGGGAAAAAATATAAGGGTATGAATAAGTGTTCACACTCTTAAACTAATACTTTGTTGTGTGTGCATATATATATATATATATATATATATATATATATATATATATATATATATATATATATATATACACACACACACATTTGTATATACATATATAAATACACACACATATATATATATATACACACGCACACACACACACACACACTTGGCTTTTGCTGTAGCAGGCAACTGAGTAAATGTCAGGAAAATCTTACTAGGACAGCTGAAATTTATTTGGGGTTAATCAGAGTCTCTTTAATTGATGGCAGGTGTGTACCCAAGAAGACTGAATGCTGTAATTAAATCAAAAGGTGCTTCAACAAAGTATTAGTTTAAGGGTGTGCACACACAACAAAGTATTAGTTTAAGGGTGTGCACACTTATGCAACCAGCATAGTATACATTTTTTATTTTTTATATTTTTCCTTTAACAGATTTGTTTTTCAATTGAATTGTACAGGTTATAAGTCACATTAAAGGTGGGAAAAGTTTTGAAATTATTTATTGTGGTCTCATTTTTTATATCACAAAAACCCAGCATTTTAACAGGGGTGTGTACATTTTTTATATCCAGTGTGTGTGTGTGTGTGTGTGTGTGTGTGTGTGTGTGTATATATATATATATATATATATATATATATATATATGTATGTATATATATATATATATATATATATATATCTAGGGTCTACGTTATATATTCGAACATTCAAAATGTCGAATACCATATGTTTGAGACCATATGGTCGACATTTGAATGTTCGAATATACAATAAAAAAAAAAAGAAAGAAAAACATACCTTACCAGTGTGAGGAGGCCCCCACACCCCCCTACTTAAATATACCAACTCAGAGACCGCACTTCAGTACAGAAAAGAGAAATTCTCCCATTCTGCACCATACAGCACCGTTAAAGCCAATCTTCGAACACTTGAAGTGTCGATCATATGGTCTCGACCATATGACATTCGACATTTCAAGCATTCATTTAATTGAATATATACACACACACATATATCACACACACACATATATCAAAGACTGGATATAAAAATTAAACACTGTGAATATGACCTTTGAACAAGACATGGTGTAAAAGTTTGAAGCTTACTACAGAAAGATAGACATTTATTACTTATGACTGGAAATAACCTGAAGGCTCACAAAATGAAAAACTTTCAAACAAAGCAGGCTTGATAATGAGTTTTATAAAATGGGGACTTGAATATTTTATTTATTTATTTTGTAACTAACTAACTGAGAAGTCTGATACAATTATTTTCAGCCAGAATGATAACATGAGCATGACTGCTATAATCATATGGCCTGGCCATGATTATTTATTTTACATTTGTTGATCGGGTTTGTCCGACTGAGCTACATATCCCTTTTTCAGCAGAGGCCTGAGGAGAAAAGCTCCAGCAGAAATTACATATTTAGATATTTTAACAATTATAGAAATACATTCATCAGAAGAAAAAAAGAAGTTAAGTACTCACCATAACATTCCATCTGAGTAGTTGTACTTCATTTGTCTTCAACCTGTGGGAATACGGATCCATATTGGATCTGAGCTGGCAAATATTACTAGCATCAGCTCCGAGCTCCAGACTCCTCCCCTTACCCATAATACACCTCCACTGCCTTCCATCCCCAGATCGAGTTTGCTGAACTTATACTTAGAACCTGACCTGATAACATACTTGTGACCTATACTGCAGCCCGTAGGCTTAACATAAGCTAATGTCCGGGGGAATGAGGGAGGGACAGTTGAAGACAAATGAAGTACAACTACTCAGATGGAACGTTATGGTGAGTAGATAACTTCTTTATCTGAAGTAGTTTACTTCATTTGGTCTTCAACCTGTGGGACAAAGTCCCCAGCTACTAAACTCCTGGGAGGCCCTCATGGAAGGATATTCCGGAGCACCGTGCAGCCAAAGGATGCTCTCCTCCTAGAAGTCAAATCCAATTTGTAATGAGAAATAAACGTATGAGATGAGGACCAAGTAGCTGCAGAGCAAATGTCATCCAAAGACACTCTAGACCAGAAAGCTGCAGACATAGCCATAGACCTAGTGGAATGAGCTTTAACCTAACCTCCAGGAGACATACCTTTGCCCTTATAGACCTGCAGGATGCATGAAGAAATCCATCTAGCTATAGTGACCTTGGAAAAAGGTTTGCCCAAAAAGGGTCTATAGAACGAAACAAACAATTGATCAGATTTATGAAATTTTTTTGTCCTGTGTAAATAGAATCGTAACTGCCTATCCTGTTGGTAAAATTGGGAAAGAACACAGGGAAATTTATAGTCTGACTGATACTGACTGGTGACGCCACCTTAGAAAGAAAAGATGGGTTGGTTCGAAGGGAAACTCTATCTTTATGAAAAATCAGGTACAGAAATTTGATGGACAAGGCTTGTAATTCCGAAACCCTTCTAGCAGAGGTAATAGTGACCAGAAAAGCTGTTTTCCACGATAGAAATTTTAGATCTGCAGTTGCGGCAGGCTCGAAAGGAGGAGCGACCAGAGCTTGGAGAACCATAGTAAGGTCCCACAGGGGGACAGGATATTTGCCCGGGGGAGCGTAGCAAAAAGGTGCCTTTGATAAAGGCTTTACACAGTCTAGAAGATGCCAAGGATGCAGAATTCTCACCCACATGAAAATGAGAAATGGCAGCCAACTGAACTTTGACAGTAGAAGAACTAGCTCCATGCTGGAAAATATCAGCTAGGAAATTAAGAATAGCGGAAACAGGAGCAGTGACAGGATCTAAACTCCTCTGAGAGGCCCAGAAAGGAAAATGTTTCCACTTGCTGTGATAAACCTTTCTTGTTAAAGACTTATGAGCAGCTACCAAAATAGAATTAACTGAGGAGGAAAGTCTGGGGAGTCCTAGCAGCCAAGTCGTGAGCTTCAGGGTGTCCAGCTTCGGATGAGGCACCCCCAATGGGTGTAAAATCAGATCCTGAATGGGATCTAGGATCCAAGGTGGAGCCAGAAGGTGAGACCAAAGGATGGGAAACCATACCTGGCGAGGCCAGAATGGGGCAATGAGGATCATCTTGCTCCCCAGTCGACAAGCTTTCTGCAGAAACCAGAGCATCTCTGGGGAACTCCCCCAGCAGGGATTCAGAGCGAAAAACCTGCTGCACTTCGCGTTGGAAGGAGATGCGAAGAGATGGCAGCAAGGTTGACCCCATTCGCTGAAGATCTGTTCTGCTACTGACAGATTCAAAGACCACTCTCGTAGGGCATCAGAATGGCCTGACTTAGCCTGTCCGCTAGAATGTTGGACCATCCCGGAATGTGCATTGCGATGAGAAAGCGACTGGTGGAGATTGCCCATTCCCACACTCTCATGGCCTCACGACAAAGGGGGTAAGATCTGGTCCCTCCCTGTTTGTTGATATACCAGATTACTGACATATTGTCTGACTGAATGGCAATCGTCCCCAGAGGAAGAAAGGCATGAAGGGCCTGCAACACTAGAAGGACTGCCCTTCATCTCTAGGACATTGATATGCAAGCTGGTCTCTATGGGGGACCACAGGCCTTGGACTGTCCTGCCCAAACAATGCCCCACCCACCCGAGTTGGGAGGCATCCGTGGTCACTGTGGTTTGAGCCGGGGCTGGAACATGTCTCCAAAATGTCCGGAGAGCTCATCCACCATATGAGGGACGACCGACACACTTGACTTAGGTGGATGGGATAGGTTAGTGGTAATTCCAACAGGGACCATTGAACCGCTAGAGTCCACTGAAGAATCCACATGTGTAGCGGAGCACACAGAAGAAGAGTTATGGTCACTGCCATCGAGCCTAGGGCCCTCAACACTGATTCCACTGTCAGGAGGTGAGAACAGCAAATCAAGGAGACATGCATCCTGAGGTTTTGAACTCTCTCTGATGTCAGGAACACTTTGCACTGGAGTGTGTCTATCCTGGCATCAATGTAATCTATCACCTGTACAGGCTCTAGTAGAAATTTGGATGTGTTGATTGCGATACCCAAACTCAGAGCAAGTGTCAGAAAGTAATCCCTGGTATGGGAAAGTAGATGCCTGTTGGGAGCAGTGAGGAGCCAATCATCCAGGTATGGATAGATCTGAATCTCCTGAAGCCTCAGGTGAGCCACTACCATCACTTTCGTAAACACATTGGCGGCTGTGGTGAGACCACAGGGTATGGCTCAAAACTGATATTGATTGGCCCCTAGCAGGAAGCAGAGGAACCTCCTGGAGCTTCTGTGCATTGTTATTTGATAGTAAGCATCCTGGAGATCTAACAAGTACATCCAAGTTGCGCTCTTGCAGATACGGCATGATGGACTATAGTGTGACCATCCGGAACTTCTCTTTGGCAACTGACGGGTTCAGGGTAGAGAGGTCCAGAATGGGTCTTAAGTCCCCCATTTTCTTTGGCACCAAAAAGAGCCTGGAGTAGAAGCCCGATCCAGACTAATCTTGAGGGACAGTTTCGATGGCTCATTTTCCTAGCAGCTTGGAAATTGCCTGTGCTGCTTCCTCCCTTTGCATGGGTGGAACATCCGGGAGGTGTTTAGGACATATGGGGTAACCCACAAAGGGGATAGAATATCCCCTGGATATGATTTAAAGCACCCAGCGGTCCATTGTTACAGACTCCCATGCCGCTGGGTGCAAAGACAACTGTCCCCCGACTGCCTCTATAGTAGAGCAGCCAGGAATCCCTCTGGGTTGCCGCCCAGATCTGTCAGAGAATGATTCCAGAGACCCAAAGTTTTGCGGACCCCCTCGGCCTCTGGGCCGGCATCCATTCTGTCAACCGCTGCCTCTAGGGGAAGAAGAGCCCTGAGTATCCCGGGAATACTGAGACTTCCGGAACCACATCTTCTTTTACCCTCTCTGGTTCCGGGAAAAGTACCTTTGAGGGTTAGAGAAGCAAATCCCGATGGCAGACAGTCTTCCTGTCCTTCTCACCCTGGACTACTGTCTCACTGACAGTCTTACCGAAAAGTGTCGATCCATCATAAGGGGCATTGGCAAAGGATGCCATAAAGGGTTTGGTAAATTGGCACAACTTGAGCCAGGCGTTATGCTTCATGGACACGCTGGACCCAGCCACCCTAGCCTCTCCTTCTGTAGCATGGGAGAGGAGTTACATGGATGTATTTGATACAGCTTTCAGAGTGGCCATTTTCGTGGAGAACGAAGCTTTGTTCTCTTGCGATATGGACTTGGGTGGAGACTCCTTCAGCTCCTTTACTAGGTCACGTTGGAGTCTAGTGACAAGGGCCAAGTTAATTCAGCTCCCTGATCGAAAAGGTAGATGAAGCATACACCTGCTTCCCTACGTGGTCCATCATCCATGACTCTCGGACAGGAGGGTGGACCACGGAACTTTCCTGAGATAGTTCCCTTTTCATGGCTGCAGCTACCACCATGGCGTCCACTGGGGAGCCCTTGTCCAGGAAGGCCTGTCAATGGGGGGACTTAAAACCTTATCGGGGTGCTTGGGGATCGGCTCCACAGTATGTTTCCTTCCACGCCCACGAGGTGATCAAATCCACTAAAGGATCTGCGGGAGTGAACAACCAGGAAGTAGACGGGCATGTGCAGAAATCCTCCAGGAACACAGACCCATCAGAGGAGGGCTTGGGGGCAGACCAACCTCCCCACTGGTGCAGGATCTCCATGATGTCTCCAAAGGAGACATCCTCGGGAGGTGATCTTGGGGAGCCCTCCCCATCATCTAAATCTGTATCCTCGGTTCAGGACTCGGGACAGTCCAAGTGCCTCCTCCTGCATGTATGCTTGCAAGGCACATCCCCAGTGGGGCTCTCATGGGAGCATTTGCAAGCCATCTGTTCCTCTGGGGGAAATGTATGGGGCTCTTCAGCATGGGCTGTCCCTCTGGTAAGACAATGGGGACCGTACACAGAGCCAAGAGGGTCTGGGTGGAGTCCGAGGGGGTGGTCAGGGGTCTTGAACCGATGGAGAGGACCCTTTCTACCACATCGAATGCCGAAGGAGAGCGGACCTCCTAGGAAGCTAGTGAGGCTGGTCTCTCCGGGTCCGACGCAAATCGGAGCTGGACACGAAGTGGACAGAGCTCCGAGGGAGGGAACCTGGCCCGACAACATCAGAGCCGATGGAATAGGTTCCTCTCCCTCGGATCTGACACCCAGGCTTCGGCTCCAAGTGTGACTCGGATCCAAGCTGGTTGGATCCAAAATGCTCCAAGCAGCTGCTGGCATAGAGGAAACAAGGACCGTTGGCGCCGACCCCCTGACCAAGGCCAACCTTGGATCAGAGAACTTCAAAGCCGAAGGTCGGATCGGGGAAGGAGAAATGGGTTGGAAAAAAGGAAGCGAGCTCCCCCCTTCCAGATCCAAGTCCGATAAAGAGCGATTCTGACCTAGCAGGTCAGGGAACCGAGGCCCGGGAGACTGAACGTGCCTCCTCTGGCTCCGGGAAGAACCTTGGAGTCCAGAGCCGGGGGGAGTCACAGATCCATGCAGACTTGCTCGGGAACATGAGGTCCGGGGACCTCTTCCTCTTCTCCTTCATCTTTGACTCTCTCTCCCATTCTCTACCTCTCCTCTACTCCGCTACCACAGGCTTAGATGCAGGAGTCCAAGCCTGGGAGGGAGGGGAGCCCAGAGGAAGACAAGCGGGAGAGGCAGTCACAGCAGCTGCTGTGACTGAAGCCGAAGATGAGGAAGGAGGTTCGGTAGCAGGCAGAAGACCTTTGAGGGCCAACTTGGCCTTTCTATCTTTCAACTCAAGGGGATTGAACCCCAGATAAATGGAGCAATCCACACTAAGGTGGGCCACACCTAAGCACAACACACACACAGAGTGTGGCCATCCGCTGGGGAGAGCTTATGGTCACACACTGTGCATCGCTTAAAGATAAGCTTTTCAGCCATTCTACAATAAAAGAAAGAAGCCTTAAAAAAGACAGGCAAAGAACCTTCTTTCTTTATGCTAACAGACACACACCCACTTACTAAACTAGACTAGAGACAACACTAAAAGGGGGGGAGGGCACCACAGATAACCTACTCTAACTATAAAAACAAACCAACACTCAAAGCCAAAGCGATGGAAGGGGAGAAGGGGGACCTACACTAACCTAAATCGGCTAAAAGAAACAAAAATTTTAAAACCTACAGTAAGAAATCATCCACTGCTATCTGGAGCTCTGAAGACACGATATTTAACAAATCGTGGCAAATGAGATCTGGGGATGGAAGGCAGTGGAGGTGTATGATGGGTAAGGGGAGGAGTCTGGAGCTCGGAGCTGATGCTAGTACTATTTGCCGGCTTGGATCCAATATGGATCCGTATTCCCACAGGTTGAAGACCAAATGAAGTAAACTACTTCAGATCATATGCTTATAGTACATATTAAAATACAAAAATTAAATAATACTTTTCATGTAGACAATTAATGAAATGCGTTCATCAGAAGGAAGACATTTTGTGGTATGTATTACATACAGGTTAAATTATAACCAGTGAAACTGGGATATTTTACAAGGTGTGTTTAGACAGAGATGCAGCAGTTAGAAGTGAGAGAAATAAAGTTAGACTAGAGAAGGGAGAGAGAGAGCAAATGGAAAGAAAGGAAACTAGGGAGGGTTTATGGAGGGTAATTACACTGACAGATCCATTGACTTTGCAGGTATTTTTTAGTTGCTGATTTGAATTGTTTGGGTTGCTCAAGGGATCTAATATCCAGAGGTAGGCTATTCCAAGCTTTGGAAGGATTAAAGCTATAGACATAGTGACCAATTTTGTCCTAGGTCTGTTTATTTTAAGTGGGTTTTGTTCAGAACTGCGGAGTGACCTTGTAGGTAAATAATGAGAGATTATATTTGATACAGTAGGACAGTAAGAATGTTTGTAAAGAATTGAGTGAATGATTTGAAATTGGTTAAAAAGGAGCAGGTTAGGTAATTCTAGCCAACTTAGTTCTTTTAGTGATAGACAGTGATGGGATTTGCATGTATTTTGGGCTGCAAATCTGGCAATCTTGTTGTAGGTTTTTATAACTTGGTTAGTAGACCAGTGTTGAGGCAAGTGAGAATTTGAGAACTGTAGAGTAAAGTGGGTAAGAGGTATGAGTTAGAAAGCGTTTGCTTTGCAGTACTGGTAAGAAATGTTTTGTTACGGTAAAGGAGACCTAGTTTCTGATGTGTTTTTTTTAATGTGTAAATCAAATGAAATGTGATTATCAATAGTAACACCGAGGAGTTTTGTACTAGTGTCAACCTGTATTTGGGTGTTATTTTGTGATAGTATTGTGAAGGAAGTTTTGATATGGTAGAGGTTTTTAGGGAGGAAGAGTAGTAATTTTATTTTCTTACTACTAAAGAGAATGTAAATTACAACTCTAGGTTCCTGGTTAGAATGTCAACTTTCAAACATATGAAGCGTGAAGGTTAAATGCTAAAAGTTTGATTAAGAACATAAGAAAGGCTTTTTCAGCGCCTAAATGGGGCCACTATTTCATTCCCTTCTCATCTCTTTCTTGTCTCCTTGTTACAAATATGTAAAATAATAAACATTGTTAAAAAAATAAAACAATATTTAAGGGGGAGTGACACCCTCTCCATACCCTTACTGTGTAATTATTCTAACTCTTGAGGTTGCACACCTTTGGGGGTGGGATGTCATCTCTTTTTCTTCATTCTATCTGATCTGACCTCATTGAAATGGTTCAGCCTTCCATTTTTACGTATGATAAATTCAATGCTTTGATCACCAACTTTATGAAGGGGAACCATAAATGTCCATCATTAGATCACTTTTGCAGTTATTTCAGCTATATGGGTTATATCCTGTTCAAGATACTAAAAACAGCCAGCATCCAAAGCTTTATGGCACCTTCCAAATGCTCTTAACTGCTGAGTGAGTGGTTATAATGCCAAATCAAATTTTACCTTGAAAGTTATATTCTTAGTCAAGATTCCCTTTGGGAAAATACCATGCAAAAGTTTAATTTTTGTGAGAATAAGTTGTATTTTGTCAGAAATTACAGTTAGGCTCAAGGACTACAAGTTTTGAGGGTTGTCATTACAAAATAACCTCCCAAAACATACTTTTTTTCTGTCAGCTTTTATTACCAGCTATTCAAAGCTTCACATCCCACTTACCAGACTCTTTTCTGAGACTGCTCATCGATTTATTTCAATTCCTCTCAATCCCTCCTGTGTTGCTTCTAAAGTCGTCATAGAGGATGCTGGGAAAGGCACATCCTCTGAAGCTGCTTGGTTGTCCTCTTTTGCAAATAAGAAACCACACTTGTTGTTCTGAGAGGACGGAGTGGCAATGCTCGACAACAAAGCAACCCTAAGGAGCTTGATTCCCAGGGAACAGACCTGTCCTTGGAATGGCTTTTTCTCTGGGATGGAGGGGCTTCCCCAAGAAAAGGAAAGAAAACAGAAAGGCATTTTCTTCTCCTGTTTCACATAGCATGCACAGAGAGGATGAAATAGGTTTTGCTAAGCACTTATTTCAACCTGTTCAATGTTTAAATTTTGCGCCTTCCTACAATTTTAAACGAAAAAGATTTTGCCCCACCATGACCAGGTTTGCAAATAAAGGTGCGAGCTAGAAAGATGTTATTCTCAGCTAAATTTGCTTTCTGCACAGTTGAAAAGGAAGCATTAGAAATGTCTTCCTCAAAGACATTTGATAAATGTGAATCTTCCATCACTGTAAAACAACATAAACGTAACAATTAATGTCTGTATTAAAATTGGAAGGCACTTCCCTTTAGCGATGTTTCCGATGAACTTCGAGCCTCCGAATCCAAAACCATAAACAATAAACTGGCACAGAGAAACACAAACTGGAACCAAGAACACTCTCTGTATGCTGGAAAAACAAGGAAGCCACTCGAGTAATGAACCACAGTTTATTCCACGATATGATAAAAACATCCACAGCATTAGCAGCATATACAAGTTTAGTAACTGTATCCTCCATAGTAACACAAAAATCCACAGTCAGGTGCTTTCGTCCATCCGGACTTCTTCAGAACTGTGAAAATAACTGAACATTCTCTTTTTAAAAAAAACATCAACCAATCACTATAAAATTTAAATAAAATATGCAAATAACATTTTTTAAAATGACATATTTTAAAACACCCTATTTTTGTTATATGTACACATTAATATTGAAATTTATATGCCCTAAAATCAAAGTTTTTTGCCGTATGTTTTAATTCAGGCTTAAGAGAAATAAAGTCATTTAATCCTGGTGTAACATTTGAATTGTAACGTAGCTGCCATTTCATTTCAGCTCTTTCTAATTCATTCTTCCAGTCTCCTCCCCTTATGTCCTTTGGCACAACTTCCAAAATCCCAAAAAGAAATGTATGATTGGGCTTGGTTTTAATATGCCTGTATAACCCATTATTGTCATCCTGTTTTCTAATATCATAGAGGTGCTCGTATATCCTCTTTTTCAGCATCCTCTCAGTTTTACCTATGTAAATGTGAAAACAAGTCTGGCAAACAGCAATATACACCATCCCATTTGTATTACAAGTACCATTTACCAACTTTATTTCAAAACTAGTCCCTTCAATATGAACTACAGAGGATGTCAAATGTACCTGCAATATTCATAGGCGCCACATTTCGTCGTACCCTTTGTACTTGTAATGGGTTTGGAGATAGAATGTTCTAATAAAAATTTCATATTATTAGTCCTGAATACAAATGTTAGTTCCAGAATTTAAAACATTCACAACAAATGTTTAAATAATTGATGAAGTTTTCATGTTGATCATTAATTTTCCACAAGATAAAAATGCCGTTCAGGAACCTTAAGTAACTAATCCAGCAGTCCACAAAGGAAGTATTGTGTGTATACTGTTCCTCTCAACCCACCATGACCAGGTTTGCAAATAAAGGTGAGCAGCTAGTACCTATAGTAACGCCACGTGTCTGTATATAAAATTCCCCCTGAAAAAAGAAAAAACTGTTTTTCAAAACAGTCTCCATCAACATTATCACAAAATTCATTATAGTATTACATAACGAAGTCCTTTCCAATAAGACTCTGTGAAAATATTCCAGACCTATTTCATGGGGGATTGACGTGAAGAGATCTACATCAATAGTAGAAAAGGAAATATCCCTATCAAAGTACTCATTTTTTATTCGACTTAAAAAGTCCAAGGAGTCGATGAGAATGTAATCAACAGTTCTCAAAGATTTCCTTACCACTCGGTCAATAAACACACCAAGTGAATATGAACTGTTTTAACTAGCAATTATTAATTTATGGGGGGGGGGGTCAATGATATTTTTATGTGTTTTTGGAATTCCAAATATATTAGGTACTTTTGGATTGTTGTTAATCAGGAATTCAAAAACTTCTTCACTAATGACCCCTTGTCAAAACAGTTCAACATATTCACTTGGTGTGTTTATTGAAAGAGTGGTAAGGAAATCTTTGAGAACTGTTGATTACATTCTCAACGACTCCTGGGAGTGCACCTTTATTTGCAAACCTGGTCATGGTGGGTTAGGAGGAACAGTATACACACAATACTCCCTTTGTGGACTGCTGGATTAGTTACTTAAGGTTCCTGGACGACGTTTTATCTTGTGGAAAAATAATGATCAACATGAAAACTTCATCAATTATTTAAACAGTTGTTGTGAACATTTTAAATTCACAGGTAATTTTAATGTTGATAAGATAGATTATTTAGACATCACATTGTTAAAGAATGTTGAAAACAACTGTTTTGAATCAAGGATCTATAGAAAACCTACATTTTCAAATGATTATTTAGAATTTAAGAGTAGCCATCCATTGTATATAAAGAGGAATATAGTAAAGGGCCAGATGGTCCGTATTGCAAGGATGTGCTCGAATTTAGAATTAGTTAAGTTAGAAATGAGTAAATTGGTGTTTTTTTTGTAGAAAGGAAGTACCCTTATGAATTTGTGCTGCCTATTTGTCATCAAGTAATAAACGAATGGAAGGTAAGATACAAACCACTGTTGTGTGCTAAATTACACAATGGAAATGAAAATATTCAATCTAGAGACGATTTTACCCAATCAATGGTTATCACTTACAGTGAGAGTAGTAACAACATAAAATATATTTTTAGAAAAAATGGGTTATTGTTTAAAGGAAATAGAGAGATGGAAGAAATTCTTGGACCGGAACCAACATTTGTATTCAGGACTAATAATAATATGAAATTTTTATTAAATTTTTATTATTACATTCTATCTCCAAACCCATTACAAGTACAAAGGGTATGATGAAATGTGGTGCCTGTGAATACTGCAGGCACATTTTGACATCCCCTGTAGTTCATATTGAAGGGGCTAGTTTTGAAATAAAGTTGGCAAAGGGTACTTGCAATACAAATGGGGTGGTGTATATTGCTGTTTGCCAGACTTGTTTTCACTTTTACATAGGTAAAACTGAGAGGATGCTGAAAAAGGGGATATACGAGCACCTCTATGATATTAGAAAACTGGATGACAATAATGGGTCATACAGGCATAGTAAAACCAACCCCAATCATACATTTCTTTTTGGGATTTTGGAAGTTGTGCCAAAGGACATAAGGGGAGGAGACTGGAAGAATGAATTAGAAAGAGCTGTAATGAAATAGCAGCTACATTATAATTCAAATGTTACACCAGGATTAAATAACTATTTCTCTTAAGCCCAAATTAAAACAAAGGGCACAAAAACTTTGATTTCAGGGCATATAAATTTCAATACTAATGTGTACATATAACAAAAATAGGGTGCTTTAAAATATGTCATTTTAAAAAATGTTATTTGCATATTTTATTTAAATTATATAGTGAATGGTTGATGTTTTTTTTTTAAAAAGAAAATGTTCAGTTATTTTCACAGTTCTGAAGAAGTACGGATGGACGAAAGCCCTTGACTGTGGATTTTTGTGTTACTGTGGAGGATGCAGTTACTATATTTGTATATGCTGCTAATGCTATGCTGTGGATGTTTTTATCATATCGTGGAATAAACTGTGGTTCATTACTCGAGTGGCTTCCTTGTTTTTCCAGCATACAGAGTGTGTTCTTGTTTCCAGTTTGTGTTTCTCTGTGCCGGTTTATTGTTTATCGTTTTGGATTCGTAGGCTGGAAATTAATCGAAAGCATCGCTAAAGGGAAGTGCCTTCCGATTTTAATACAGACATTAATTATTACGTTTACATTGTTTTACAATGATGGAAGATTCACGTTTTTCAAATGTCTTTGAGGAAGACATTTCTAATGCTTCCTTTTCAAATGTGCAGGAAGCAAATTTAGCTGAGAATAACATCTTTCAGCTAGTTGCAGCCTTAACTGACAAAGTTTCTAAGTTACAAGAAGCAGTTACCAAACTACAAAACCCGAGAATCTCAATCAGTGACAAAGCGGACGTGCATCAAGAACGTGTGGTTGGTGAAACATCTACTGCGACATCAGTGAGGAGTTCAAAAAAACTTACAAACACGGGAATAACTTTGACAGCGGAATCTATTCCTTGTGGTTAAAGACGAATTAAACAAACCACTACGTCTTCCAACAATCATTTTCAGGGATGGTACAATGAAAATTTTGGTTTGTTTAATGAATTACAGGCAACCAGGGAAGAAACTATGGATTATAGACTAAAAGAACTTGAACAAAAGCTCTTAAAGGTACGTAATGTACAATGTGACAATGCGTACCTTAAAGAATGTGTGATTAAACACAGAGTACCTAGGGGCCTGTGTGTTTACAAATTTCCAAACGGTTTGAAAAGGGGTCAAAAAGAATGTGATGAACTACTTGAAATGTTCGATCATCATGGCATAGAACTGATGGAACTAATTATTAGAGTAAACAACAACAGAGTGAAAGAATGGTTAATACAGAAAAAAAATAATGTCATTTTAAATTATTCACATTTTGATAATGTTATTTTGAAATACAATACTTTGTTTGATAAGATTGAAGAAGATGTTGAGGTTAATATACAGCGTAAGAAAAGGAAATTAATAAGGGATGAAAATGAGTATAAAAACAAGGTTGCCTACCCCATCCCCAAATCCTATGAGGAAAACACTAGAGAAAGTGTTACTGATTTTAGGAACCACACTAAGCAGGAAAGACAAGGTGGTTACCAATACAACAGTGAGAGAGAGATTAATTATGACAATGAATATCCAATTATTAGGAGGTCAGAAAGGTTGCAAAACAAGCGGAATAGTTTTAATGGCACCAATAAAGTTTTTTTAGAAGCTCCAACAGGGGGCAGAGGTTATCCTTACAGGAACCAATATCAGAGGAGGAAAAACAGCTACAACCAGATTTAGATGAATCTACTGATATTATTAGTTCCTTTGGGGGATTGTTATTGTCCTACCAAGGTTTTAATATTTACAATTACACTGGTATTATCGTACATAAACATTTATTTTCCCTTCTAAGTAAAGGAGTAAAATTTGTACTTACAAAAGAAGGATGACATTAATATTATAACTGAACTAAAAATGTTTACGAGAAAAATAAATCTGAAACTTATGTTTAAGGACAACATTGTTAATTCAGGAAAGAATATTATAGGTTCATAGGTTCATACTAGGCTATCTGCCCTAGGGCATTTATAAGCCTAGCCAGAGTATGTTTGGCTTTCGCCACCCATTTTAAATTAATTTTGCTATGCCCTTTTTCGAGGCTAGTATACTGTGCCTCTGTCTAACAGTGACACAAAAGTGATACCCGGGGTAAACCTATGATCTCCCATCCACTCATCAAGACTCCTCTTGAAGAGAATCAATGAGGGACTCTGCCTAACCTGGACTGGGATTTTATTCCAGAGTGAAGGGAGCCTCTGGGTTATGAATCTGTCCCTCCAGCATGTCCTATTTATTTCAGTGCTGAGGTTCAAGTCTCTCGAGCATGTAGCTTGATGGGATTTGGATTTTTTGAGGTGCAGCATGTCCCTTAATTCCGGGTTGGACATGGCCTTATACGTCAGGCACAGGTCACCTCTGAGCAGGTGGTATGCCACTGAGTAGAGCTGGAGTTTCTTTAACCGGGCAGCATATGGCATCTGTTTGAGCCCTTTGATCCTCTTGGTGAGGTACTTTTGGGGTCTTTCCAGTTGCTGCAGGTGTTTGGTAAGGTACATCCCAAAAGGGGCATTGTACTCTATTATGGGCCTGATGAGGGATGAGTAAAGAGGCACGATGACCTCCCCTAATCTAGATGTGAATCCCTTCATGATTAGGTGGGCTATATAAAATGTTTTTCTAACCACTTTGGCCACGTGGTTGTCAAATGAGAGATTGCTATCAACTTGGGTCCCTAATTACTTCTTCTGTACTTAATGGATTACCACCTATGTGGTAATTTGTGGGCACTTTGTTTTTGCCAAAGGGGATGACTATACACTTTTTGGCGTTTAGCTTGAGGCCCTTTTGGAGGATGCTTGTGTCGGCTGGAGAGTCGATTATGGCGCCCAGTTTGCAGTCATCTGCGAACTTGGTCAGCCACAGTCCTTCCGTGTTGGCCTGTACCTCCGAGAAATATATACCAAACAAGAAAGGTCCCAGGACTGAGCCTTGTGGGACGCCACTTGTAACTGGTTTGGAGTCTGACATGGCTCCAGCAATTCTAACCATGTGGGTTCTGTCCTTGAGCCAGTTTGCAACCCATCTAGTGACATAGGGGTTTATATTTAAGCTGGTGAGCTTATCTATAATGCCCGAGTGGGGTATTGTATCGAAGGCTTTTGCGAGGTCCAGAATAGCTGTGTGGACCACCTTCCCTTCGTCAATGGCCTTGGTGACTGTTTCAAATAAGTCAACCAGGTTTAAGAGGCAGGATCTGCCCTTAACAAAGCCGAACTGGGTAGGATCCAGTGTCTGTAGGTCCCCAATATCTTTATTTATGAGGTCCATGATGATCCTTTCCATAGCTTTGCAGACCAAGCTAGTCAGGCTTATGGGGCGATAGTTTCCAGGGTCCGTTGAGGCACCACCTTTGTGGAGAGGGACCACTGTTGCTGTAAGCCACTCTTTGGGTACATATCCTGTAGTAAGGCTGAGATTGAACAGTAGTTTTATGTTTGGGTTTAGCTCTTCTTGGAGTTCATGTAGGATGCAGCCTGGGACACCGTCTGGTCCCATTGATGCTGTGTTTTTTGCTTTGGAGCGGGCGGCTCCCACCTGAGCATCTGAGATGTCAGGGGGGCAGCACTCTGCTGGGATAGGTATTTGCCCTTTTGGTGGGGAGGAGGGGGAGAAGTTTGTGCTCAGCCTGTCAGCTAGGTTGTTGGCAATGTCTGTGGGATCGGTGTATTTTTTGTCATTTTGGACTAATTCTGAGCATATCTGGGAATTCCCACCCAGGTTCCTAACATAACTAAAGAAAGCCTTGTGATTATCTTTAGTGTCCAGTGCAATTTTTCTCTCGAAGCTGGCCTTTTTAGTTTTTTGCTAATACTGATCAGAGATGCCTTCCCTTTTTGGGATTTTGCTCTATCATGTAGTAGCTTCCTCCTTCTATTGTATAGTTTGTTTATGGCTGGGGTCCACCAGACAGGTCATCTGCCTTTGGAGGATTGGATCTTGGTTTTATTTGGGATTGCATGATCCATGCATTCCTGAAGGTGTTCATAGAATGCATTTATAAAGGATTCTGTGGTCTGGGCCGTATTTTCCACAGGCCCGGGGGCTTTGAAGGATTCCACCTCGGTTTTGAGGAGTGTGAAATTTGCTTTAGAGAAGTTTTTCACTGTGGTTTTCTGGGCAGGGGGTGGGGTCGGGATGTGAATATCCAGTGAAATCAGTTTATGTTCTGATCTTACCAGTGAGGGATACACTTCTGGTCTGGAGCATAGAGTCCCCATGTTGGTGATGATCAGGTTCAGTATGTTTTCCCCTCTTGTGGGAGTGGTAACAACTTGTTCCATAGCATTTGAGTTTATGAATTCTAGGAACCTTTGGGCAAGGGTATTGGAGCTAGAGTAATGCTCCCAATCTATGTTTGGGTAGTTGAAGTCGCCCAATATAATGGTGTTCGGAGAGACCTTCATATTTTCCAGTGTTCTCAGGAAGGCCGAGTGGGGTTCCTAGGTTTGGGAGGGTGGTCTGTAGCAGGCTATAAACTGGAAGGCAGTTTTACCCACTGTTAGTTGCACATGGATAGTCTCTGATGCTTCGTGCTTTGCCACCAACCTGGAGGTGTGGGTATCTTTGATGAATATCGATACTCCCCCTCCTTTTGTGGTTCGGTCCAAGTTTTGGGGCCGAAAAGCATGGTATGAGGTATAACCTGGTAGTGCTGGGGTGCTCTCGGGAGTCCTGAACCAGGTTTCTGTTACTGCACATATATCGATGTTCTCCATGCTAAGGAGAGTTTCGAGTGCGTGCATCTTGAGGTTTAGACTTCTGGCGTTGAGTAGCATTACTCTTAGTTTCTTATCCCTTGTGATACCTATGGAGGTGGGTTTGTCTTTTGAGCCTTGCCTAAAAAAGGCACTATGGGGTAGCAAGAGCCTTTGCCAATATCCGAAAGCCCAGGGGTGACAGGTGCAAGCCGTCCCTAGCAAAGCATCGTGGCTTGTCGTGCATATCATCCCAAGCTAACAGGCATTGGATCCCCTTTGAATGACACCAATACTTAAGCCAATTGTTGAAATTGATCATCTTGTCTTCATATTGTGGCATCATTCTTGGTGAGGGTAAGATGCTACTCAAGGTCAGGGTCATACCAGCCTTGGCTACATGCTCAGAGAGCTCCTATATGTCTCTTTTCATGTAGTCCAGGGAGGTACGTCTCAGGTCATTCACACCAGCATGGACAATGACTGAGTCATATTTGTACTTGCCTTGGAGTGACCTGAGTGCTTGTGTTATGTGGTGGATCCTAGCACCAGACAGGCTGCTTACCGTGACCTACTCCTTGTTCAGCCTGGTGAGCGGGACGTCAGTGTGCCTGACGATAGAGTCACCTATTACAAGTGTATCAGGTGTGTTGTTTAGCCTTAAGGGCTGTGACTGTTCAGCACACTGGCTTTGTGAGATATGTGTTGCACGTGTTTTGTTTTGGGGTAGCGGTTGCTTGGGTGTCTGCTTTGGAGGTCTCTGCTGCTTAGGCAGATCTTTATTTAGAGCCTCCGAGTATGTTTTTGTGTGATTATGTGTTTGATTTGCTGTCGTGGTAGGTCTATGTGAGACTGGAATTGTAGTGAGTGTGGTTTCCTTCTCCTCCTGACTGGTTATTCCAGTACTGAGTTGAGAGAGCTTAGCCTCCAGTTTGGCTATATGGTTGCATCTCTCACATGTGTTGGAATTTGTTGGGAGGAGGAGAGGGTTGTCTGTGTACATGAGGCAGTTGTAACATTGCCTCAATATTCCCATATTCACCAGCTGGACCGGAGAGGAGATTGACAACTGACCTTTGGACATGCTAGAATAATATTGGGAATTCTTTTATAATTGAAAACAAGGGCCAATGGGGAGCGAGGGTGTAGTGCTTTTAATTTTTAGTGCTGACATATAATTGCTTTAGTGAGCAAGTGCCAGGTAACAAGTGCAATGTGTTACAGGTAACTTAAATGCAAAAACGACAAACAGTAACTTTCTTTCAAGCGAAGCAAGGAAATAAGTACAGTAAGCAATGCAGATATCACTAGGGACCCACAGAAGCGCTGAGAAGCCGCGTTTTAGGTGGAATTAGCGTTCCAGGGAAATAACAAGCATACAAACAAAGCTAGATTCAGCAGGCCTGGATCTAGTCTATGCTACAGCAAACAAGGTGTACCAATTTCAGTAAGATACAGTTCAAATATTCAGGCACTATAAACCTTTAACCAGAAATCCCCAGCTCAGAAGGGCAGAGTCCAGCCTCTCCTCCCACAAGAGTGCAGACCACAAACCTTCTTAATGTAAAATAACTGGCCTGAAGCCCAAGTGCTTAAACCAGAGCTAATACACTTTAAGAATAGCAGACACTGAGCTCTCAATCAGCAGTTCCCAACTTAGAAGGATGAAAGCTACCTGTCCTGCCACCACAGTGCATGCCACAAACCTTCCTAATGTAGAACAACTGGTCTGAAGCCCAAGTGCTTAATCCAAAAGACTTAGAATGATAGCTACACTTTAACCAAGTTACTACCAAGCAGTAATAAATACAACTGAATACTTTAAATAATGCCTGGATTAGTGCTCAAGTTATACAAACAAAGCTAGATTCAGCAGGCCTGGATCTAGTCTATGCTACAGCAAACAAGGTGTACCAATTTCAGTAAGAAGAAATTCAGATATGCAGGCACTATAGGCCTTCAACCAGAAATTCCCAGCTCAGAAGGGCAGAGTCCAGCCTCTCCTCCCACAAGAGTGCAGACTACGAACCCTCTTAATGTAAAATAACTGGCCTGAAAGCCCAAGTGCTTAAACCAGAATTAATATACTTTTAGAATAACAGACACTGAGCCCTCAATCAGCAGTTCCCAACCTAGAAGGATGTAAGCTACCGGTTCTGCCACTACAGTGCAGACCACAAACCCTCTCAATGTAAAACAACTGTTCTGAAGCCCAAGTGTTTAAACTAAAAGGCTTAGAATGAGTTACACCAAGCAGTAATAAATACAACTGAGAACTTTTAAGATGACGCAAAAGCAAAATAAAGTAGGAAGAAACACAAGTACAGTAAAAGCAGAAGAATTTTTTTTTTTTTTTTTTTTTAAAGAAGAAAAGCTGTTTCAAACCCCCCCCCCCCCCTTCATCCCTTGATAGCTCAGTTTGAGAACAATTATTCCCAGGAGATATATGAAATGCAAGGTAAGAATAAAATTAAACAACATAATTTAAATAGGGAAGAGAATGAATTGTTGACAAAGATACGGAGAAATGAAGGGTTGAGATTCATGAAACCTGATAAAGGGGGAGGTATGGTTGTAGTGATTACTGAGGATTATAATGCTAAAATATTCACTATGTTACAGGAAGAAGGTAAATACGAGAGTGTTTCCAAAAATCAGGTTAACATCGCACATAGGAAAATTCAGTTAGCATTAGAACATTCCTTATTTCAAGGAGTCATTAGTGAAGAAGTTTTTGAATTCCTCATTAACAATAATCCAAAAGTACCTATTGTATTTGGAATTCAAAAACACATAAAAATATCACTGACCCCCCCCCTATAGATTAATAATTACTAGTCAAAACAGTTCAACATATTCACTTGGTGTGTTCATTGACAGAGTGGTAAGGAAATCTTTGAGAACTGTTGATTACATTCTCAACGACTCCTGGGACTTTTTAAGTTGAATAAAAAATGAGTACTTTGATAGGGATATTTCCTTTTCTACTATTGATGTTGTAGATCTCTTCACGTCAATCTCCCATGAAATAGGTCTGGAATATTTTCACAGAGTCTTATTGGAAAATACTTCATTATGTAACACTATGATGAATTTTGTGATGATGTTGATGGAGACTGTTTTGAAAAACAATTTTTTTCTTTTTTGAGGGGGAATTTTATAGACAGACATGTGGCATTGCTATGGGTACTAGCTGCGCACCTTTATTTGCAAACCTGGTCATGGTGGGTTGGGAGGAACAGTATACACACAATACTCCCTTTGTGGACTGCTGGATTTAGTTACTTAAGGTTCCTGAACGACATTTTTATCTTGTGGAAAAATAATGATCAACATGAAAACTTCAATTATTTAAACAGCTGTTGTGAATATTTTAAATTCACAGGTAATTTTAATGTTGATAAGACAGATTATTTAAACATCACATTGTTAAAGAAAGTTGAAAACAATTGTTTTGAATCAAGGATCTATAGAAAACCTATGTTTTCAAATGATTATTTAGAATTTAAGAGAATTCACCCATTGTATATGTTGTGTCTTTCGGCTTTTCCCAGTTAGGGGTCGCCACAGCGGAACTCCGGTCCGCTAATGATTGGCAGTTGATTTTTACGTACCGGCTTGCCAGGCCTGACGCACAAACTTCAACGAAGGTACGCATCCATTGTATATAAAGAGGAATATAGTAAAGGGCCAGATGGTCCGTATTGCAAGGATGTGCTCGAATTTAAAATTAGTTAAGTTAGAAATGAGTAAATTGGTGTTTTTTTTTGTAGAAAGGAAGTACCCTTATGAATTTGTGCTACCTATTTGTCATCAAGTAATAAGTGAATGGAAGGTAAGATACAAACCACTGTTGGGTGCTAAACTACACGATGGAAATGAAAAATACTCAGTCTAGAGACTATTTTACCCAGTCAATGGTTATCACTTACAGTGAGAGTAGTAACAAGATAAAATCTATTTTTAGAAAAAATTGTTTAAAGGAACTAGAGAGTTGGAAGAAATTCTTGGACCAGAACCAAAATTTGTATTCAGGACTAATAATAATATGAAATTTTTATTAGAACATTCTATCTCCAAACCCATTACAAGTACAAAGGGTACGACAAAATGTGCTGCCTGTGAATATTGCAGGCACATTCTGACATCCCCTGTATTTCATATTGAAGGAACTAGTTTTGAAATAAAGTTGGCAAAGGGTACTTGTAATACAAATGGGGTGGTGTATATTGCTGTTTATCAGACTTGTTTTCACTTTAACACAGGTAAAACTGAGAGGATGCTGAAAAAGAGGATATACGAGCACCTCTATGATATTAGAAAACAGGATGACAACAATGGGTTATACAGGCATATTAAAACCAACTCCAATCATACATTTCCTTTTGGGATTTTGGAAGTTGTGCCAAAGGACATAATGGGAGGGGACAGGAAGAATGAATTAGAAAGAGCAGAAATGAAATGGCAGCTACGTTACAATTCAAATGTTACACCAGGATTAAATTACTTTATTTCTCTTAAGCCCAAATTAAAACGTAGGGCACAAAACTTTGATTTCAGGGCATATAAATTTGAATACTAATGTATACATATAACAAAAGTAGGGCGTTTTAAAATATGTCATTTTAAAAAATGTTATTTGCATATTTTATTTAAATTTTATAGTGATTGGTTGATTTTTTTTAAAAAAGAGAATGTTCAGTTATTTTCACAGTTCTGAAGAAGTCCGGATGGACGAAAGCACTTGACTGTGGATTTTTGTGTTACTGTGGAGGATACAATTATTATATTTGTATATGCTGCTAATGCTGTGGATGTTTTTATCATATCGTGGAATAAACTGTGGTTCATTACTCGAGTGACTTCCTTGATTTTCCAGCATACAGAGATTGTTCTTGGTTCCAGTTTATGTTTCTCTGCGCCTGTTTATTATTCCAGTAAAGCTGTCTCAATGTGTGGGTCTTCACTTCCTTCTGTAGCAACAGATAACCTCAGGCACTTGGGTTATAAAAATCAGTGAAAAATGTTAAAACTATCAGTTGGATTCCTCTACATCCTCCAAACAAACTTCACTATTTCCTCCTACACTTGATCAAATGCTGTATCAGAAAATAACAAAGCCTGCTCCCCCACATCAAACAGAGAAAGGCTTCTATTCAAGAATCTTACAGATTCATAGGTGTGTACTAATGACTACTTGGGCCTTCTTAAGCCTAGTCATGCATCCCAAATCTCTGACAAGTTCTAGTACCCTTGATAAGAATAAGTAGGGGATTGGGAGATGAACCATTTGCAAGTAGCAGCTCTGGGAGATGAACCATTTAAGGCTACCTGTGTCCATTACAGACATAGCTGCCAAAACCAGGGATGAATTAACTGTTCCCCATCTAACTGTGCAAGTTACACTTGAATTGGGTTAGAGAGGAACTCTGCTTCACATGGATGGAGAGCCTGTTCCAGAAAAGAGGTAGTCTCTGGCATACATACCTGTCTCTCTATCACATCTTATTTACATCACCGACAAGGTTTAAGGCTTTAGAATAGGTAATTCTGGTGATGTTTATTTTGCAGATATGCAGGAGGCTCACCAGAGTGAGGTGCAACAATGCCTTGTATACCAGTCATAGATCTCTAAACAGCCTGCAAGAGACAGAAGGCAGGGGATAGGGCTTTGAGACAGTCTGCACAGGACATGTTACTTATTCCCTGTATTCTTTTAGTGAGGAACACTCCAGCTGGATGTGTCTGGTTAGGTACATAGCAAAGGGGGCACTGTACTCAATGGTCTGATGAATGTTAGATACAGTGCAACAATGACATTCTTAGACCTAGATGTCATACCTTTGTTTATAAGCTGCACAACATAAGACAATTTCCTTACTACAGTAGACATGTGATGGTCAAAGGCTAGATTACTGTCTACGTGTGTCCCCAAGTCACTGATTACTAGGTAGAATCTTTGGGGTGCGTTACCAATATGATAGTTACCATGGGTGGATGACTTATCGAAGGATACTTTTATGCACTTCTTATAGTTTATACCTCTCGCACAACTTGTCTGTGTCAGCCTTCCCTGCAGAAAATTACTGCTGGTGGGAGATCCTATGACTGCTCCTAATTTGCAATCATCTGCCGATTTGGTCAGCCAGAGGCCCTTGACATTGGCCTTGATTTCAGAGAACAACTTCTTCTTTCGGCTGCTCCCGTTAGGGGTCGCCACAGCAGATCAACTGTTTCCATTTCTTCCTGTCCTCTGCATCTTGCTCTGTCACACCAACCACCTGCATGCCCTCTCTCACCACATCCATAAACCTTATCTTAGGCCTTCCTCTTTTGCTGTTACCTGGCAGCTTCACCCTTAGAATATTTTTCCCAATATACTCTGCATCCCTCCTCAGCACATGTCCAAACCAATGTAATATTGCGCCTCTGGCTTTGTCTCCAAACCTTCAAACCTGGGCTGACCCTCTAATGTACTTATTCCTAATCCTGTCCATCCTCGTCACACCCAGTGCAACTCTTAACATCTTAAACTCTGCCACGTCAAGCTCTGACTCCTGCCTTTTTGTCAATGCCACTGTCTCCAACCCATATACCATAGCTGGTCTCACTACCCTCTTGTAGACCTTCCCTTTCACTCTTACTGGTACTCGTCTGTCATAAATCACTCCTGACGCTCTTCACCACCCACTCCATCCTGCCTGTACTCTCTTCTTCACCTCTCTTCCACACTCACCATTACTCTGAACTGTTGATCCCAAGTACTTAAACTCATCCACTTCCGCCACCTCTACTCCCTGCATCCTCACCATTCCTCTATCCTCCCTCTCATTCACACACATATATTCTGTCTTAGTCCTGCTGACCTTCATTCCTCTTCTCTCTAGAGCATATCTCCACGTCTCCAGGGTCACCTCCACCTGTTCCCTACTCTCACTACAGATCACAATGTCATCTGCAAACATCATAGTCCACGGAGACTCCTGTCTGATCTCATCTGTCAACCTGTCCATCACCACTGCAAATAAAAAAGGGCTCCGAGTTGATCCTTGATGTAATCCCACCTCCACCTTAAATGCAGCCGTCACTCCCACTGCAGACCTGACCGCTGTCACACTACCCTCGTACATATCCTGTACTACTCTCACATACTTCTCTGACACTCCCGACTTCCTCATACAATACCACAACTCCTCTCTAGGCAACCTGTCATATGCTTTCTCTAAATCCACAAAGACACAATGCAACTCCTTCTGACCTTCTCTGTACTTCTCCATCTACACTCTCAGAGCAAACATCGCATCTGTAGTGCTCTTTCCTGGCATGAAACCATACTGCTGATCACTAATCATCACCTCCCTTCTTAACCTAGCTTCCACTACTCTTTCCCATAACTTCATGCTGTGACTGATCAGTTTAATCCCTCTGTAGTTACTACAGCTCTGCACATCACCCTTATTCTTAAAAATCAGTACCAAAATACTTTTTCTCCATTCCTCAGGCATCCTCTCACTTTCCAAGATTTCATTAAACAATCTAGTTAAAAACTCCACTGCCATTTCACCTAAACACCTCCATGCTTCCACAGGTATGTCATCTGGACCAACAGCCTTTCCGTTCTTCATCCTCTTCATAGTTATCCTTACTTCCTCCTTGCTAATCCACTGCATTTCATGATTCACTATCCGAACATCATACAACCTTCTCTCCCTCTCATTCTCTTCATTCATCAACCCCTCAAAATACTTGATTTCAGAGAACTAAATGCCAAAATGGAGAGTTCCCAGGACCAATCCCTTAGAGACTCTGCTTTTGACTTGCCTCTCTGTAGAAGTGAACTCCCCAATTCTAATTTCCTGGATCTTATCTGTGAGTCAGCTGGCTATTCACAAGGTGACATACAGGTTTTTACCTGACCTCTTCAGTTCATCAACAATGCCCAAGGTGGATATTTGTGTCAGATGCCTTGGCCAGATCAAGGTAAACAGTGCAAACCTTTCTGCCCTCATCCATTGCTTTGGTTAGCTTTTTAGAGAAGTCCACTAGGTTGAGCAGGCATGATCTGCCCTTGGCGATACCAATTTGGGTTGGGTCCAGTGTCTGGAGGTTTTCTATATTATTGCTCATTTCCATGACAATTCTTTCCATGGCTTTGCATACGAGACTAGTTAGATTTATGGGTCTGTAGTTTCCAGGGTCTGTAGATAGGCTCCCCTTTGTGCAGAGGGATGACTGTTGTTGTTCTCTATTCTTGAGGCACAAAATTCCAGACAAACTGATAGGTCATGTTTCCTGTTACTCATCCTGGGATATGGTCTGAGCCCACTGATGCAGTGTTCTTGGCTTTAGAGACACCAATGAGGACCTGTTCACTTGTGCTAGTAGGGGAGTTATATTTGATGGTATTTCCTGATGGGAGTTTGAGAGGAGAGAGAGGTAATATATCTTCTGGCTCCATTAACAATGGGCTTTGGCACAATTGTGCATTTCCTTTGAGGTTGCAGACATAGGTAAAGAACGCCTTGTGGTTGTGCTCAGCCTGGGAAGCTAAATTTACCTCAAATTTGGCTTTAGTAGACTTTATTTGTCCTCCGAGTTGGCTGTTCATTTTGATGAGAATGCTTTTATCCTGCTGGGTGATGTACCTCAAGTTTTGCAATGATTTTCTTCCTTCTGTTATACAGCCTACTGATGATGTGATTCAATCAGGGTAGCCAAACATATCTACATATTGGAAATGACAATATGGATCAGTCCAAGGACATATCTCCACAAAAAAATATACATTTTTAAGAAACCCAGTACATTTATGCCTCTCAGTCACCCAATTGTAGATATGTTTATGAGACTTTGTGAGAATGAATTAGCCATTTGTAAAGATGAAGGTAAAATGAGACACTACAATAACTTATCACCTAATGAACATCTTGCACTGAAGGAATTGCAACAGAATAAGGAAATGGTGATTAAGCCAGCAGACAAAGGAGGAGCAATAGTGGTGATGGATTCCACATACTGTGTTCAGAGGATGCAAGATTTGTTGCAAGATGTCCACACCTATTGTAGAATAAATAAGAATCATATGCAACAATTGATATACAATGTGAAAGATTACTTATATGTTTAGCTGATGTCTAGAGAGATAGATAAGGACTTATATGAATTCTTTAATGTGAAACATCCAACTGTACCTATAATTAAGGGTCTCCGAAGATCCATAAAGATCCCAATGATCCATCCCTACGCTCTATAGTATCAGGCAGGGGGTAGATCACAGAAAGTACAGTTGTGTACCTACCATAAATGCAGATGTTCGTGTGTATTCACTGTTGCAGTCATTACTCTTGGGGGTTATCCTGCTGGCAGGCTACCTGCAGTCAGCCCAAGTTCCAAAGTCTAGGTCCGGCGTCGGCTGCTGTCGCCTCTTCCCTGACGTCAGTGTGCCATGGGTATAAAAGATGCAGATGACGCCATTTTCGTCAGTTTTTCTTGCCCCAGATGTCAGGTGGCCCAAATAGGTAGGCTGAAAAATATATATCAAAAAGAAATGCATAAACAAAAATAACACTTCCTTCATCTACAAGCAAATACACCAAAAAGGTTGTATAGGATAGGGAA
The DNA here is from genome assembly GCF_019279795.1 of Protopterus annectens. Taxonomy (NCBI): domain Eukaryota; kingdom Metazoa; phylum Chordata; order Ceratodontiformes; family Protopteridae; genus Protopterus; species Protopterus annectens. The sequence goes on from NC_056744.1 coordinate 1,228,051,289, forward strand.
GTGCAGATAAGGCCCAGCAAAGAGAAGGGGGATGGTGGGTGGGTAACCTGGACTGCAACAGTGAATACACTCGAACATCTACATTCATGGTAGGTACACAACTGTACTATGTTCATCGTGTTTCACTGTTGCAGTCATTACTCTTGGGTTGAATCCCAAAGCTGAGGAAGGGTGGCTGGGCTAAATAGGATTAGGAGAGGCTATGAGACCCTGCAGAACTGCGGTGGCGAAGCCTGCTCTGGACTTAAGAGTAGAGTGGCACGTGGTAGTGCTTTGTAAAGGTGTGCACTGAACTCCACGTTGCAGCCTCTAAGATTTCTTTGGTTGGTACTCCCCTGAGAAAGGCTGCTGAAGTGGCTGCTGCTCTGGTGGAATGAGGCCTAATGCCCTTAGGCACTGATTTGCCATGTTGAGAATAGCATAAACGGATGCAATGGCCTATCCATTTAGAAATAGTCTGTTTTGAGATAGCCTTTCCTTGTGATCCTACAGCATATGACACTAGAAGTTGCTCAGTCTTTCTGAAAGCTTTAGTTCTGTCTAAGTAGAAGCGTAACTGCCTGTGTATATCCAGAGAATGCAGAATTTTCTCCCCCTTGTTCTGTGGATTTGGATAAAAGGTAGGCAAGTGAATGGTCTGATTGAGGGCCACACTGGACACCACCTTAGGCATAAATGTAGGGTTTGTCCTCAGAGAAACCCTGTCTGGATGAAAAATGATGAAAGGCTCCACAGCCATGAGTGCTTGTAACTCCAAGACTCGTCTTGCAGAAGTAATGTCTAGGAGCAGAGCTGTTTTCCAGGATAAAAATGTAATATCCGCTGTTGATGCTGGCTCGAAAGGAGGCAGTGTGAGTTTTTCCAAAACAAAATTGAGGTCCCAGGCCGGAATTGATGCTCTCCTTGGAGGCCTAATGTTTTTGGCCCCTCTGAGGTACTGCCTTATTAAAGGGTGAGAAAAGACAGGTGGTTCCGTATTGTAATGTGCAGAAATGGCAGAGGCATGAATCTTAATAGATGAGAAAGAAAGGCCTTTGTTCAGCATCTCAGTCAGGTATTGTAAAATCTGAGGAATGTTTGGTACAGACATGTCAATGCCTTGTTCCTGGTTCCAAGCACAGAATCTCTTTCATTTTTCTGCATACGACTTTCTGGTACTGGGCCTCCTGGCCTCCAAGATAACATCCATAACTGCTTTTGAAAGGGGAGCGTTCATTATGGCTACATTATCTGCCATGCTGCCAGATTTTAGGTCCTGAGTTGGCTGTGCAGGATCTGATTGTTTTGTTGAGTCAGCAAGTGAGAAGTCTGAGGCAATATCCATGCTGGACCTTGAGACAAGCTCTTCAGGATTGGGTACCAGTGCTGGCGTGGCCAGTCTGGTGCAATCAAAATCATTTTTGGCTTCTCTTGTCTGATCTTTAGGAGTACTCTGGGAAGGAGAGGTAGTGGGGGAAAGGCATATACTGTTAGATTTTTCCAGCCGAATGATTGGGCGTCCACTTTCCATGCTTGCTTGTGGTAAGTCCTTGTGCAAAATCTCTGCAATTGACAGTTGTGAGGGGAGGCAAACAGATCTATGTTTGGGCATCCCCATTTCCTTGTTATCATCCTGAAGACTTGTGGATCCAGTTTCCATTCGTGGGGATCCATGAGGTTTCTGCTTAGTTCGTCTGCCAGAGTATTTGTTTTTCCTGGTAGGAATTGAGCTTGCAGGTGAAGTTGAAAGGCCAATGCTGTGTCCCATAAGGTCACTGCTTGTCTGCAGAGGGGGTAGGAATGAGTACCTCCCTGCTTGTTTATGTACCACATGACCGTAGTGTTGTCATGTGCCCTGAATACATTTTCCTGTCATATGGGCCCCCCAGGCATAATCTGATGCATCCGTTGTCATTGTCTGTCTGGCTGTGGGTAATCTGAATGGCAGACCCTTGTTGTGGTGACAGGCTTCTACCCACCATCGATACTCCTGTTGTCGGCATGGAGTGAGTGCAATTACTGTCTCCAGGCTGTGGCAATGCTGAGTCCAAACACTTTTCAGATACCATTGTAGTTTCCTCATATGCAGTCTGGCATATGGAATTAGTAGAATGCAGGATGCCATGAAACCCAAGGCCTGTAGAATTTTCCTTGCAGATAAGTGGGTTTTTGTTGCCAGTTTTTTGAAGTAAGTAGTCAGTTGTTTTTGCTTGTCTGGCGTGAGATAAGCCATCTGGGCAGTTGTATTTAAGCTTGTGCCCAGGAATATTATCTCTTGAGAGGGCACTAGTTTTGATTTCTTTTCGTTGACTGTGTACCCTAGGCCAATTAGTAATCTTTTTACAAACGCCAGATGCTTTAGAGGAGTGTCCTTGTTCTCTGCTTGAATTAGGCAGTCATCCAAGTAGGGATAAATTTGAATTCCTTTTTGTCTGCAAAACGCAATTACTGGTGCCAGGCATTTTGTAAAGACCCTGAGCACAGTAGATAAGCCAAAGGGCAGTGCAGAGAATTGGTAATGCATTGAGCCAGCTATGAATCTGAGGTATCTTCTGCAAGATTGTCTGACTGGGCCATGCAGGTGTGCCTCTTTTAGGTCCAAAGTTACTAGCCAAGCCCTTCTGCCCAGCATGGGCAGTAGCTGCTGAAGAGTCAACATCTTGAATTTTGGAACTTCCAGAAACGTATTTAGCATAGATAGGTCCAGAATTGGTCTCCAGGTTTTGTCCTTCCTGGGCACTAGAAAAAGTCTGGAGTAAAATCCTTGCCCCTGCTCTTGTTGTGGTACTTGCTGAATGGCCCTCATGTCCATGAGGGCTGAAATTTGTTTTTGTGCCTCTGCCCATTGATTGTGTGGCAGGTCTGGCATGCCCTTTGACCTTGGTAGGGTGTGGAAATTAAACCTGTAGCCTTGGGACACTATGTTGAGAACCCATTTGTCTTGGGTAACCATTTGCCAATTTGATGAAAAAAGTGCTAGTTTTCCCCCTAAGGGGGCTGTCAAAAGGAAACTGCTTGGAACTGGAAGAGGAAAGTCATTGGGACTGTTTCCTGTATGGTTGTGATTTGTCTTCTCTGCTTTTGGAAGTAGGAGCACCCCATTGCTTAGGCCTGTATGAGCATTGGGGCTGAAATCTGCCTCTAGGATACCTGTATCTGCCTCTTTGTGGTCTGGCTGAGACTGGAAAGGACCAGTTTTTAGAAGGCCAGTTCCTGCTAAACCTGGGTGGCTGTAGCTGTAAGAAATCTTTGACTGTCTCCATGGATTATGCTTTATCCTCCATTTTTTTCAACACCTCTTCTGCTTTAGTACCAAAGTATCGTGCCGTAATGGTGCATCTAATAATTTTGCTTTAACGTGATCAGACAGATTTTGTTCCTTTAACCAAGCATGCCTTCTAATAACAGAACTTGTAAAAGCGGCCCTGCAAGAGGCCTCCAGTGAATCATAACCACATAGCAAAGTATGCTTTCCCACTTGTTCAGTTGCATGCAATAAATCCTGCAATTCCTTGTTCTCAGAACATTCAGTATTTGTCAACATTTTCTGTTTAAGTAGCGACAGTAAATATTGCTGATATTTAAGCATATGAAATTGACAATTTAAAGCCCTTACAGCCAGGGTGGCAGAAGTGTGTACTTTTTTCTCCCACCTGCCTAGAGCCCTAGGATCCCTATCAGAGGGGACAGGGTTTTTTGCAGTAGCGGCCTTAACCCCCTTGGGACCCTGAGATAAAGTTTCTGGGTCAGAAGTGGGGTTTTTATATAGGAATTTATGAGAATCCAGGACCCTGTAGTATCTGTCTGGCTTAGCAGATGCAGGGGGTAGAGTGTCAGGGGATAGTCCGGACTCTGAAAATACATCATCTACAATGTCTAAAACAGGAGGAATGGCAAAGGGTCTATGCTGAGGAAGTAGCAGGAAGTCTCTGAGCCTTTTTTTAGACTCTGAATAATCTTGGCTCTCCCAGTGGAAATGCTTCCTCATAGTATGCAGTGTTTCCCCAAAGGAATAGTCCTCAGGAGGAGAGGCTGAAGGAATGGATTCTTCAGCATCGGAATCCTCATAGGGAAGCATGGAAAAATCCTGTTCAGAAGAGGAATCAGAGGAAATAGATACCTGATCAGAAGAGTCACACTCTGTCTCTTGCCTAGGCCTCTTATCAGGAGGGGGATGGGAGCCCCTGATCAAAGTAATTAGGTCTTCGGCCATTTTGAGCATCTGTTTTTTAGGCATGGAAGTCTGAGCAGGAGAATGCTGTACTTGTTTCTTTGTCTTTAGAGCTGCTTTAGTCTTTGTCTTTGAAGCTGAGGATGGCTTAATATATAGTTGTGCAAGTCTGAAGACACCCTCAGAAGCCGGTGCCTGCTCAGCGGCTCCAGACCCATCTGAGGGATTGATTTCTGAGTGTCCAATACCTTGAGTTTCTAGAGGCCCAGTCAGCTCCATGTGGGAGTCGGAAGCAGCCTGTGGCTCTGAGGTAGCGGGCGCCAGGGGCTGCGAAAGCGCCTCACTGAGAACCAGCGACTGGCCTAGAAGAGGCTTCGTCGTCGGTTTTGGAACTCAGATGCCTATCCTTGTCCTTGCATTTTTTGTAAACTCTGGTTGTCGGCTGTTCCGCCGGCATTATATAATTAAATCTTCAACCAAAGTAATGAAATGCAAAATCGAACCGACGCTTGATAGTGCGTTGGTTGAATCTAGCGCAAAACCGACAGCTAGCAACGTTGTGATCAGGGCCTAGGCAAGGAATACAGTAAGAGTGAAAATCCTTATGAGGTATTTGTTTCCCACAAGAAATACAATTGTTAACTTTTTCTGACATCGGTCTGGAGCAAGAAAAAAGTTTCCCCAACGGGGTACTTAGCTTTAATGAAGACTTCGGTTCTGAAATTTAGCTTTGAAAATCTCAGAAGTCGGCCGACCGGCACTTGCGAACTGCTTTTCCTTCGGGCACCGCGCGGCAAGAAAGACTGAAGAAAATGGCATCAGCTGCATCTTTTATACCCCTTGGCACACTGATGTCAGGGAAGAGGCGACAGCAACCGACGCCGGACCTAGACTTTGGAACTCGGGCCGACTGCGGGTAGCCTGCCAGCAGGATAACCCCCAAGAGTAATGACTGCAACAGTGAAACACGATGAACATACATCTGCTCTCTATATTTGTTAAATCAGAGCTCAAAAAACGTTACTGTATGCACAAACAGTGCTGAAGGATACCGCACAGCTACTAGATAGGCTTTATGCAAGAATGGAACAGCCTGACTCATATGTTGGCATTAGATTGGTCACCATGGATGTAAATAGTCTTTTTACCTGTATTCCCAATGAGTATGGGATACAGGCCATACGAATTTTTGCATATCAATAGAGAGAGGAGACTGATATTAACATTAATTTGGTCTGTGACTTATTAGAACTGATACTGAAAAATAATGTATTTGTTCATGGTGAAGATTACTATTGGCAGAAGTGGAGGATGGCCATTGGCACCCCCTGCGCCAATAGTTATGCTAATTTAGTACTGGCCCAATGGGAGAGAGAATGGGAGGAGGACAGTGGTAATTGCTGGAAGGAATGCATGATATTCTACAACAGATTTATGGACAACATCATTATTGTATGGGAAGGAGAAGAAGAACAGCTCCTAGAATTTAGAGAGTATTTAACTAGTACCACTAATTTTTTGAGATTTGAAGTAAAATCATCAGACCATGACATTGAATTTCTAGATGTTAAATTAACTCTAGAAAAAGATAAAGGTATTGAAACAACTCTGTAAAGGAAACCAATGTGGAAGAACCATATGTTGCACTATTAAAGCATGCATCAAAGACATATTTATAAAAATATAGTGGAAAATCAAGTTATTTGGGTGTCTAGGCTATATACAAATGATGATACTTTTATGCCTGAACAAACTAAGTTAATACAAAATTTTACAGCAATGGGGTTATAGTAAAGGAAGAATAAACATGGGCCCCGAAAAAGCCATGACCTTACGCCAACAAAAAGGAACACCTTTGTATTCCAAGAGAACACATATGACCAAATGCACTAATAAGACTAACAACAATACCCTAAGATGTATGCTTACATTCAGTACTGATTGTTCTGATATTTGCAACATCATTAGGAAATATTGGCCTGTCCTTACAGCAGATAATAAGATTAAGAATATTGTAGGGGATTATCCCCATTTCACGTTCAAGAATAAGAAGAATTTAAAAAGTCTGCTGTGCAACCATGATGGGCAATTGAATACAAATACAAGAAAGAACAAGGTGATAGGTACACAAAAATGCAGCTTTTGTAAGGCATGCAATTTCATCAACACTACAAATACTTTTGAACATCCTAACACATACAAAATTTATAGATATTATGGCTTTGCTAATTATAATACCAAAAACATGACTTATGTGGCTCTGTGCGATTCTTGTCAAGCTTATGTAGGCAAGACGAATAGGAAGTTTAAAGAGCGCATTCTGCGACACCAGCTAGATATAAAAAGCAAAATAGACACTAATGCTTTGTACATATACAGAAGTGCAATGGGTATAAGTTTACTTTTATGGCGATTTCCCAAGTAAATGATAGAGTCCGTAAAAGAGATATTTTCAATAGAACTGAAAAAGAAGAAATTAGGTGGATTATGAACCAGAGAGCTAACTTTCCATCAGGACTGAACCATACTGTACCACTGAAACCGATACTAAAAGAGCATAGTCTTAATAAGAAATACTAGTGGCATTCTGATTGGTTTAAAAGATGTGTTCAATATGGACTTTTGCATGGTTCCTTCTTGGGATGCAAGACAAAGGGGTGTGTTAATTACATAACTGAAGTTCTGGCTGCTCTCAATTTAAATATAAGTAACTTAGAGAATGAAAAACTAAGGATCTGATTAAGGTTATACACTGAAAGCACTTATCCTTTTTTCTTTGTTTTGAATGCTTTTACGAACTATGTTTTATTAAAGAAGTATTTTATACTCTCGTTTTGGTGGAAGTCACTTTTTATACTTTTGTTTCTGTCTGTTGAGTCAGGCTTCCTTTAAAGGTGCTTTTTTCTTTGTTTTTGACGGTACAGATTTTCCTTAGTTTCATGCATTAGACTCATTTTCTTTAACAATTACCATTCACTCCAACAGTACATAAATTGCCCAGATCTCAACTTCCCTTACATTTCAGCTCCCTCCTGAACATTTTTCTACATATATTGTTTCCACAAATTCCATTTGCTTGTGTGTAATTTAGCTCCTCCCTTCACTCATAATCCCCTGCTAACCCTCCATGACCTCAGATTGAGTTTGCCCCTCAATATTTACCCAAAAATATGGGTATCCAACTACAAATAGATCCGAAGAAGGTCAGGGGGAAGGAGGGGGGGATGGTTGCAGACAAATGAAGCTACCTACTCAGATGGAGCGTTATGGTGAGTACATAACTTCTTAATCTGAAGTAGGGAGTTCATTTGTCAGCAACCTGTGGGACAGAGTCCCCAGCTACCTGCACCTTGGGTGGCCATCATGGAAGGATATTGCGAAGCACCGCAGAGCCAAAGGATGCTCTCCCTCTAGAAATCACGTCCAGTTTGTAGTGGTTAATAAAGGTATGAGATGAAGCCCAAGTGGCTGCCGAACAAATATTATCCAATGGAACTCTAGACTTGAAGGCTGCAGAAGTAGAAATGGAGCGGGTGGAATGAGCACAAACTCCTTTGGGTGTGGGTCTCCCAGAGGCTTGATACGCCAGTAGGATACATTGAGAAATCCAACGTGATAAAGATACTTTTGAAATCGCTTTCCCCAAATTAAATTTGGCAAAGGAAACAAACAGCTGGTCGAATTGCCTATGGCCAGCTGTTCTATGAGTATAAAAGAGAAGCTGCCTATGAACATCTAATGAGTGCAGCTTGTACTCCCCCTTATTCTGATATTTAGGGAAGAAAACCGGTAAATTTATGGATTGATTTATGTTGGTTTCTGATGCTATCTTGGGAAGAAAGGAGGGAGTGATCCTGAGGTACACTCTGTCTGGGTGAAAGATCAAATAAGGAGGCTTCACAGAAAGAGCTTGAAGCTCCGAAACTGTTTTTGCTGAAGTGATGGCTACAAGGAATGCTGTTTTTCCAAGACAGGAATTTAAGATCTACTGAAGCAGCGGGTTCAAAAGGTGGAGCAGTCAAGGCTTGAAGAACTAGTGCAAGATCCCATGGTGGTACGGCTTCCTTTACAGGGGGTCTAAATAAGAAGGTGCCCTTGAGAAAGGTTTTACACAACTTGGCGGACATCAAAGGCCCTGTATCATGTCCCACATGGTAATGTGATATGGCTGCCAATTGCACTTTGACAGTTGAACAACTAGCGCCTTCCTGAAAGAGTTCGGTTAGGAAGTCTAATATAGACGGAAGAGGAGCCGTAAAGGGATCTAGATCATGATGCTCCGCCCAGATGGAAAAACGTTTCCATTTACTGCGGTACACTTTCCTGGTGGAGGGCTTATGCGCTGCCACAAGGATGGCTTTGACTGGTGAAGGGAGTCCTAACTAGGAGTGGAACTGGAGCAACCAAGCTGTCAGTTTCAGATTGTCCAGGTTTGGGGTCGGTAAGTCCGACGGATGGGAGATGAGATCCGGACTGGGATCTAGAATCCAAGGAGGATTCACAAGGTGAGACCACAGGTAAGGGAACCAAATTTGCCGAGGTCAGAATGGGGCAATGAGGATCATCCTGCTCCCCAACCGTGAGGCTTTCTGTAAGAGTTGCAGCATCAGGGGTAGATGAGGATAGGCATAAAGTAGACCTGGTGGCCAAGCATGCACCAGAGCGTCTCTTGGAGTTTCCCCTGGAGGGGGGATTAGAGCGAAGAAATTGCCGCATTTGGTGTTTGATGGAGACGCAAAAAGATCGCAGCAGGGTTGCCCCCATATTGCGAATATCTGCTTCGCTACTAGTGGATTGGGAGACCACTCGTACGGGGTAAGAAGGGTGCGGCTGAGCTTGTCCGCTAGGATGTTGGTCCGTCCCAGAATGTGCATTGCAATGAGAAAGCGGTTGGTGGAGATCGCCCATTCCCACACTCTCATGGCTTCACGGCATAGAGGGTAAGATCTGGTTCCCCCCTGTTTGTTGATGTACCAGACAAATGACATGTTGTCCGTCTGAATTGCAATCGTTCCTATGGGGAGGAGATCCTGAAATGCTTGCAACGCAAACAGCACTGCTCTCATCTCCAGAACGTTGATATGCAGGGAGGTCTCTGTGTCGTTCCACGTTCCTTAGACCGTCCTGCCTGAATAATGCCCCCCCCACCCGAGGCGGGAGGCGTCCGTGGTCACCGTGGCGAGAGGGGGAGAGGTGCAGAAGGGACGGCCTGTATGGAGGTCCGAGGCTTGGAGCCACCATAATAGAGCCCTCCTGCAAGCCTTGCTGATAGCAATGGGGTGGTGAAGAGGAAGGGATAGAAAAGACCATTGCACTAGAAGTGTCCATTGCAGTACCCGCATGTTCAGACGGGCGCATGGAAGAAGCGTAATCGCTGCCGCCATGGAGCCTAGTGCCCTCAAGACCAATTCCGCTGGTGAAGTCTCTGACTGGAGGATAGCCCGCACATGGAGTTGCAAATTCCGGACTCTCTCGGAAGTTAGGAAGGCTCGTAGCTCTCTGGTGTCTATTCTGGCACCTATGAATGCTATGACTTGTGTTGGGGCCAGAAGGGATTTGTCAACATTGATGGTAATGCCTAACTGTGGGGCTAGGCGGAGAAAGAAGTCTCTGGCTGAGCAAAGTAGATGCCCTGTTGGGGCGGTCAGGAGTCAGTCGTCCAGGTACGGAAAGACCTGTATTCCCTGGAGTCTCAGGTGGGCCGCAATCACTGCTAATACCTTGGTGAACACCCTGGGGGCTGTGGTGAGGCCAAAGGGAAGGACCCTGAACTGGTAGTGACTGGCTCCCAGCCGGAAGCGGTGGAACCTCCTGGATCGTCTGTCCATTAGAATGTGGTAGTACGCATCCTTGAGGTCTATAGAGCACATCCAATTGTTCTCCCTTAAAAGGGGGAGAATAGATTGAAGAGTGACCATTCAGAATTTTTCCTTGGTTACTGACAGGTTCAAGCAGGAAAGGTCTAGAATCGGTCTCAAGTCCCCCGTCTTTTTTGGCACCAAAAAGAACCTGGAGTAGAACCCTAATCCGAGCTGGTCTTGGGGGACGGGCTGGATAGCTCTTTTTCTTAGCAGCTGCTGGATTTCTGCGGCTGCGGCCTCCCTCTGATCGGGTGGTACATCGGGGAGGTTTTTGAATTTGGGGACATGAAGTAATGGTATTTTGTACCCTCTGGATATAATGCGAAGCACCCAGCGGTCTGTAGTGATGGACTCCCATGCCACTAGGTGTTCCGAGAAGCGCCCCCCGACTGCCTCCGGAGTGGAGCAGCCGGGCAACCCTTCAGGGCTGCTGCGCGGGCCGCTCAGAGAAAGGTTCTCTGGACCCAAAGTTTCTCGGAGCCCCTCTGCCCCTGGGGCGGCGTCCTCCCTGTCCTCCTCTGCCACGGTAGGATTGGTTGTCTGGAGCGGGTTGGGAATGTTGCAATCTCCGGAACCACATCTTCTTCTGACCCTTTTGGTTCTTCGAAAAGGACCGCTGGGGAGCAGAGAAGTGGACTCCGACGGCAGACAACGTCTTCCCGTCCTTCTCGCTCTGGACAAGTGTCTCGCGAACCGTTTTGCCAAACAGGGCAGAACCATCGAAAGGGGCGTTCGCAAAGGATGCTTTAAAAGGCTCCGCAAAGTCACAATGACGGAGTCAGGCCTGACATCTCATGACTAGGCCTGCTCCGCTAGCCCTAGCGGCTCCCTCTGTGGCGTGGGACAATAGCCGCATAGAGGTATTAGAAATTGATCTCAGAGTGGCCATTCGGGTGGAGCACAATTGCTTGTCATCCACCGACATGGACTCAGGAGGGGAGGCAGCGTATTCTTTGATAAGATCCCGCTGCATCCTGATGACATGTGCCATATAGTTCAGAGACCTTACCGAGAAGGTCGCTGAACTAAAAACTCACTTCCCTAAGTGGTCCATCGAGCGGGACTCCTTGCTCGGTGGATGGACTGAGGGACTCTCCTGAGCCAATTCCCTCTTCGTGGCTGCCGCCAACATGGCATCTACGGGGGGGCCCTTACTCCTGTGTGATCGGTCTGAGGGGGGGCCAAGTATTTTGTCTGGGCATTTTGGTATTGGCTCCACGGTGTCCGGATCCTTCCACGCCCTGGTGGTAATGAGGTCCACCAGGGGGTCGGCCGGAGGGGACACCCAAAAGGTAGACGGGCCTGCTTCGAATGCCTCCAGAAACACGGACTCGTCAGAGGAAGACTTGGGGGCAGATCACCCACCTATGATCCTCAGCAAAGGAGACATCCTCAGGGGGCGATCTTGGGGAGCCTTCCCCTTCCTCCAAGTCCGTGTCCTCAGTTAAGGACTCAGGGGAGTCCACATGCCTCCTCTTGCACTTATGCTTGCGGGGCACTTCCTAGGGGGGCTGTCCGAGGAGGCCTCGCCAGCAACATCTTGTTCCAATGGAGCCATCTGTGACATTGAAGCAGGCTGTCCCTTTGGCCGGGTGATGGAAGCCTGGCCCAGCAGAGAGGGAGTGCAGGGAGGAGCCGAGACAAGGACCGGGGGTCCGGATGCTCTCAACAGAGCCCTCTCCACAACATCGAAGGCCGAGGGAGAACCACTCTCTCCTGGATCCAAAAGTTGGCTCCCACTCGGATCCGATGAAGGGATCAGAACCGGCGCTGAGACCATCGGCTCCGAAGGACCAGTGCGCTTTGACCTGGACGGAGCTGAAGGCACAGTGAATCCCTCGGATCCGAAGCTTGGGCCACAGCTCCGAGAGGTCGGATCCAACAGGCTCGAGGGCAGGGTCGGATCCGAAGTACCGAGTACTGTCGGCGCCGACCCACCCCCGGCTCCAACGCTGCTCGGCTCCGAACGCTCCGAACCTGGATAGCAGGTCGGAGAAGGAGCAATAGGGTGGAAAAAAGGTGTCGAGCTCCCCCCCAAAGGGGGGGAGGCAAGAGCACTCCCATCTGCAGCTGGGCCTGGATGAACCTTCGCATCATCCGGTCCAAGTCTGCATCGGACATACTAAAAGTAGATCTCGAAGAGGTCACTGAGGCAGGCCTGGAATGCCGCCTCGATGACCTCGAAGGAGACTGGGCCTCCTCCTCCTCGGGCCCCGGGGAGAAACAAGGGGATCGGAGCTGAGGAGGAGGAGACCTAGAAGCAGTGGAGGGAGAAGCCCGCTTAGCTGGCGGGGCCGAAACGGAGGTCTCGGCCCGCCGTTTGTGGTGCTTCTCCCTCCGTTTCTCCCTCCTGGCCACCCTGTCCTCCGACACTTTAGCGGGAGTTTGAGTCCCGGACGGAGGAAGGGGGGCAGGAATGGCAGCAACCACAGGCTGTGGTGGAGCCATGGAAGCAGCGGAGGCCGGAGCCGAGTCCGGGGGTAAAAGTCCCGCCAAGACCAGCTTCGACCTACGCTCTTTCAGCACCTTGGGGTTGAACTCTGCACAAATGGTACAGCCTGAGGAGAGGTGTTCAACCCCAAGGCACCGAACGCACAGAGTGTGGCCATCAGCCGGGGAGAGCTTATGGCCACGCTCGGTACATTTAGAAAAGATGGCTTTTGGGGCCTCAGCCATACTTAAAAGAAAAGGTAGTGCTACACAAACACACAGGCCCCAAAAACACAACATACACACACACTCACTAATGACCAGCGAAGGGAGGGAAAAAAAACTAATTAATAGAAAAATGTTTTTATACTAAAGGATACCTAACACTTACACACTTTATATTTTTAAACAAAAAAGGAAAGTTTGACAGAAAAACACACTTATCTGACAATTTACTTGTTGAGCTCAAGAGGATCCAGCTATCCACAAGCGCGGCAAACTAGATCTGAGGTCATGGAGGGTTAGCAGGGGATTATGGGTGAAGGGAGGAGCTAGGAGCTCGGATCCATTAGCTTGAAACAAGTTGCCGGCTCGGATCCGATATCGGATCCAAGACCCACAGGTTGCTGACAAATGAACTCCCTACTTCAGATTTAATATTTCAGTTAAGGTTGATTTAGAGTTCTATTTCATAATAATTGCTTTTATCCTGCTGGGTGATGTACCTCAATTTTTGGCAGTCAGTAGCATTAAACTTAGCAAAGCTTCACTACATATAGGCAATTCTGATACTATATTGCAGATCAAGAGAATAATTCCCTTAATTAAAATCATTTGCTCCCCCAACATTAATGATAAAATACTCAACAGGGAAATTTTTAAATCTGGCAACTTGTTACAATCCCAAAGAAAAAATGTGCCAAACCATTTCTCTCTCTTTCTTTCTCTCCCCATCATATCTCCTGCAATTACTACCATAGGAAAAAAAAAAAAAAAAACTAAGGTGCCTGCAAACACTTCCATGCAAAAATCCTAAACTTTCTGGACTTTGTTGTATACTTAGGAGCCATATAGATGCCCTCCCACTGTTGCTTTGTTTATTAACTTTCTCCATTTCTGTGATTGGCTCAGTTTTTAGAATATTTATTACTACTTTAGAAATAGTACTCTGTATGGTTATTATTTGCCTTTACAGCCTGCATTCAAAATACTATTCTCTCATGTCTTCTTCAACCCCCCCCTTCATCACGCCTTTCCACTTTGATTCGTAACCTTCTACTTGCATTTATATGAATCTTAGCTGTGAAGTTCAAAAGTATCCCTTTATATCAAGTAGTCCTAAACCCATTTGCTCTACAGGAAGAAACAACTTATCACACTGAACTCTTGCCCTCATCATTTAAAATTCTTTCATCTTTGTATTAATGATAGTCCACAACTTCTCCTAAGGTTGATAAAACATGTCTGTCCTGTATATAAAAGTTAAGCGACTAGAAACAATTTTCACTCCTTGTATCTTACTACCCATATCTATAATCAAGCACCTTCAATGACTCGCTTTTTTCTATTATCTTTTGTTTCATCTCTTCCTTCCCAGCCTTAACTGCCATAACATTATTCTTCTTAATCCATACAACTGAATACTTCATCTTATTTCCCCATAGATACGAGTATTGCTAAGCCAGTTCCAGTGTGGATACATAGTTTACCACCATAGTCTTTGCATTATCTTCATTTATTTTACATCCTGAAAACATACAAAACTGTCTCAGAATCTTCCACAATAACAATACCTTTTCTGGATTTGTTAAAGTACATAATAATATCCACTGCAAATAAGACTAATTTTCCTTAATTATCATTCCAGTTATATCATTGAATATGTGAATCCCTTATGCCTCTAAGTATAAAGCAAACAACAAAGGAGGAAGAGGACACCCCTGCTGTATGCTCTGTTCAATACAGGTTGTCAGTGAAGAACCATTCCACCTTAATTTTTGCCTCTGATCCTTCATATATCCTCCTCCTAACTATGTTATTCTATCAGGTAATGAAAATGCTACCATTACCCTACAAAATCCTAGCTGACTCTACTGAATACCTTCTCTGCATTAAGACTTACCAACAATAACGGCATTTTCTTACACTCTTGTTTCTCTCTAGGTCATCATAGTTCTGTTAATATTGTCAAATACCACCCCCCACCCCCCCCAACAAAACCACATTGATCTGTATCTATCAATCCTATCAACACCTTCACCATTCTCTTAGCAAGTACAGTCAAAAACACTTTATAATTATGGTTTAAAATTGAAGTTGATCTACATGAAGACAGGTCTGAAGTGTCTTTCCTTTTTTTTTGGTAATATAGCACTACACCTTCTAAAGCTTTCTTCCGAAGATACTGAAACTGTCCCTCCTTTTAAAATATTGTTAAACAAAACCATTCAGATATTTTAAAATTTATCCCCAACTAACTTCTAAACTTGTACAAAAATGCCATCTGTTCCTGGAGACTTTCCTTGCATCACTAGTTTTATCTCATCCCTTATCTTAGCTATTAATTTTTGAATCTCGTCTTCCTGTAACCTTGGTATATTTGAATCTTCCATAAATATTTCCACTTGTGCCTTTTCTTGAGTTCCTCATTCTTGTGCTTTATACACATTTTCAAAGAATGTCTGAAATATCTGTAATATCTCTATAGGCTCTATGGTGAGTTTTCTTGTCAGAGACTCCACAAGTT